>NC_053165.1:74917278-74977278 GCF_016835505.1 Polypterus senegalus
GGACAGCCATTTCACCTCATCTCTGTATGCTCTTTCATCATCCCTGCACCGTCGTATCATTCGCAAACTTAATGATGTGATTGGTGTTGTGCGTGGCTGTGCAGTCGTGAGTCAGCAGGGTGAAGAGCAGTGGACTAAGCACACAGCCCTGTGGTGCTCCAGTACTCAGTGTGATGATGCTGGGTGTTGTGGCCCATCTGAACTGACTGGTGCCTCTCTGTCAAGAAGTCCAGGATCCAATTGCAGAGGGTGGTGTTTAGGCCCAACCTGCTCAGTTTTACAACCAGCTTTGGAGGGATGATTGTGTTGAAGGCAGAGCTAAAGTCTATGAATAGCATCCTGACATATGTGACATATGTGTCTTTTTTATCCAGATGTGTCAGGGAGAGGTGAAGGGCAGAGCATATGGCATCCTCAGTTGACCTGTTTGAGCAGTATGCAAACTGATGAGGGTCAAGGGAGGCAGGGAGATTAGTCTTTATGTGTGACATGACTAACCTTTCGAAGCACTTAATTATGATTGGTGTGAGTGCAACTTGTCGGTAGTCATTCAGGCATGTCACTGATGACTTCTTTGGCACTGGTATGATGGTGGTCGACTTGAAGCATGTTGGGACTGGCGACTGGCTCAGAGATGTGTTGAAGATGTCTGTGAGGACACCAGCCAGTTGACTTGCACATTCTTTGAGCACAAGACCAGGTATGTTGTCTGGTCCTGCAGCCTTCCGTGGATTGACTCTGGATAGAGTCCTCCTCACATCTGTTATGGAGAGACAGAGTGCTTGGTCAGTGGAGGGAGGTGTTGCTTTTCTCGCAGGCTCTTTGTTCTGTGCCTCAAACTGTGCAAAGAAGTTGTTCAGCTCATCTGGAAGGGAGGCATCACCATCACTGCTGTGTGGATTGGGCATGTAGTTTGTAATTGCCTGAACACCCTGCCACATGCGACGTGTGTCTCTGATGCTGCTGAATTGTTTGTTGATCTTCTGCGCGTATGCCCACTTAGCTCTCCTTATAGCACGAGACAGGTTGGCTCTGGTCATATACATATATACATATATTATATATACATACATACATATACACACACACACAGATTATACCGGTATATAACACAAACAAAAATACTGCTAGGGAACATTTATTGCTAATCAGTCCCCAACAAATCACCTTTACCAGTTTCCCAACACCCTAGCCTAGTAGCAGTTGTCTATTTCTTTCACCACTGATCCTCTTTCTTTCATATTTCATTTCTACACTCTGCCATTCTTAACACCTGCTGTCAATCACGTAGCTAAAATAAACACTTGACACTACATGAAAAGACTGTATTTCTCTGGACTCCTTACTACTGGTTCAACTATTGAAACAAGATCCTTCATGGTCCCAATACATATTGGTTCTTCTGGACAGTGACTGCTGCCTTTGGTGTGCATTAAAAGGTACAAAAATAAATAAGTCCCCTCGGGCCTGGCAATAAATGACTGCTTAATTAAGGCTTAAGCAAAGCTAAAGTAAGCTAGAAAATCAGAGAAGGAATTAGTTACCTAAACAAAAAATTAAAAAATTAAAAAAAACAGAGGATCACGGCAGTATCTCCTAGTCATGGACAACACTTCTGCTTCAATGTTATCAGGCCTATTGTGTTGAGGTGATCGATTTTGCTATTTTGTCCCGTCATACTAATTCCCAAACTGTCTGACAGACTCCGATTTACTCTCTTTGAATTATTCACTTTGGATAAAAGTGCCTGCGAAGCAAATACATGTAAAAATGTAAATGATATGTTGTCTAAAGTCTTGGAAGAACATTTTGAGACTCTCCCTAAAGTCAAGGCCAGCAGAGGTCTCATTTCCACTTCAGGATATCTTTTCTATTACTAAGCTTGCATTTACAGATTTAATTTCATCATAAGAGCTTTTCTTCTGTCATCTGACACCTATACATTCTTTTGACTCATGAACTCCTTACGTCAGTGGTCACTTTATCAGGTACTTTTAACTGAGCATGGGGTGAACCCCCAATTGCCACAGAAAATCTTGAATTTTTTGGCCTACAGGACCAACAAGATGCTAATACGCCGCAGAAGAACATTGGTGTAAGCCAGCTTTAAAATGGTCATAACTTTTCAAAAATGACCTAGTGATGGATCTCTACTCTAAGCAGCTCATAGTTGTGACTTAAAGAACTGACTGAAATAACTACTGACAGTTAGGAATAGCGCTGCAATGAAGGGATGCACCTTACTATTCCTACAGCATACAGAAATGATCAAGAAAGTTAATAGGCTGTTAGGTTATATGGCACCCTGATACAAGTACAAGTCAAAGGGAGGTTATGTTTAAGTTGTATAACATATTAGTGAGTCCTCATCTGCAGTCCTGTAATCGGTTTTGGTCTCCATATTACAAAAAAGGCAAAGCAGTGCTAAAGAAAGTATAGTGAAGAAATTGTGACAGTTTGAATTAGGAGGAGAGATTGGAAGAGCTGAACCTTTTCAGTTTAAGAAACAGAGATTAAGTAAATTGTGTAAATTATTAAATGAATTAACACAGTAGATAACAGTTATTTTAAAATAAGTTCTGCAACAAGAACATCGGTACAAAATTGGGGATTTGTTAAGGACAGATTTTGTTAGAAAGTTTTTCTTCACGCAAAGAACCACAGATGCATGGAATAAGTGACCAGGTAAGGTGGTGCTAAGTAGGACTTTTATATCTCCACTTTATGTTATTTTGGACAAATGGCCTGTTCTTCTCACAATGTTTCTAATGTTCATCAGCGACTGAGCAGTTGGTTACATGACCTTTGGAGGTCAGAGCGCAGGGTTATCTATTGTATAGTGCCCTTGCAACTTTCCAGATACCAGTGCAGATCCTTCAGCTGACAGATTCATGCTGTACACATTTGGATAATCAACGAAGGCATTTTTTAATCAATATGTAGTGAGGTCTCTTATTTGTAATGAACAATATGCCTATTTAGGTTGCACAAATCAATGCTGAAGCAGTGTCAGCCCAAGGCTTGCCAAAGTACAGCATGCCACTTCAGTGGGATATTTGCAGTTTTTCCTTTCTTTTTTTCTGTGTTCACCTGTTTTCTGCTTTGATCGTGTAAAAACAAAGGTAATTCCTCCTGAAAGTGTAAAGTACGGTTGATAAGTAATAGCTGCCAAAATGGGATTTGAAGTATTGTGCATGGTTTTACTACTCCAAGGTACAACTGTATCACTGAGTCAATATGTCTACATCATTGCTAAAATTAAAGTTGTATGCATTTCTTCAGCAATAAACCTGGGCTCCATATTTTCTAAAATTCTGTTTTACTTCGGCCCATTATGGAAGGGTCATCTCCATATAAAAAAGTGGACAAACACAAGCATTTAATAAGCTCAGGAGAGTGACAGAGTGTGTATACCATGGTTTAGCAGATAACTGGGATAGTTCCAGTAGAGTATTATTTCTGTATGGACACTCTTAATTCTAGGTTTACCACAGCTTTAAAGTAATATATGCTCAAGGCAAAACCAGGCTTTTCACAAACCTTTGACATTTTATAAATTTATGCAAATTCAAGATGGGCTAATCTGAGTGGAAGTCGCACAATAAAAACAGCAGCAGGGAATATAAGCACTCCACCCACCATGCCTTGATGTTTAGTCCTCATTTGTCACTCCTCGTGGTTTGCCTTCTGCTTTCATGTTTTTTTGGATATGGGAATTTCTATTAAGTAGATGTCTATCTCTATTGTCTGGGATATCAACTGAGATTTACTCTGGGGGAGTGTGTTTAGAGGGACTATTGCTTAGATGCTGGAGAAGAGTGAACTATCCAAGAATGAAAGCCTGGAAAAAAAAACACACAAGATCGATTTAGGCTTCTAATCAGACCAAACGAGACAGAGAAAGAAGAGCTCTCATTCTCTCAGACTGTGGGCTCCATACTTCTGTAACCTGAGCAACGCAGCTGATGTTTATCATTAATAAACCCTGTGGAAAGCTAATTTTACACACTATTAATTTCATTATAAAGAATGAAATTGCTTCTTGTTTCTACTTTAGGATGGATACAAATATTCAAAGGTAGGGCAAATATTGGTACAGTCCACATTCACAGCTGCAGGACAAACAGCTCGCAGGAAATTTTCTATATGCTAGAGACCCATCTTAGCAAAGTATTGAGCAAAACTGTTTTTGCCTTGTATGCAATAAATGCAAGCTAATCAATAGCTGACAAAGACAGACGCAAGTCTTACATGCTGTTTTAGGCAGAGCACCTCCTCAAAAGTACTCCAAATCAGTATCTTCCAGAAGGCAAACATGTAAAGGAAAAATAAATTCTCTGGCGACCATACTAATTCATAAGTAAAGAGCTGTCTCAGACAAAATAAAATTTCAAAACAATTTGGCAGACTTTAGATGCATTGATATGCCAACTGTACCACATGTAGGGCTCTAACCATATTACACCTTGAAATTTAATGGGTCTGCTTAATCATCTTGCACAAACTAACAGAAATTCCACAAAAGTGGTCCTTCCTATCACCTAATGCAACCCACCTTCTTAAAACTGGCAAAACACTATATGTGTGAGTGTGTATGTATGTGTGTGTGTAATTAATCTATTTATTTATATATATATATATATATATATATATATATATATATATATATATACACACACACACACACAGTATATACAGTCACAAAAATAGTGAAAGCAATCACTTATGAAAATAAGCAAAAATAATTTGAACGGGGCAGAATTAAGAAAAAAAGAAAAAGGGATTGTCTAATAAAAATAAAGGTTTTCATGCCAGGTAGAAAATACAACTTGTTTTGCATTTCATTTTCCAGTTTCTCTCATTGTCCTTATAGCTTTATTTCTCCTCGTAAAGTCACAATCAATACTTTAAGGAGAGAAAGAAAAGGAATGCAATATTTATAAATAAACAATAATTACAACTTCAAACAAGTGTAATATCTTTATCAAATATTAAATCAGTTATGAAAATTAAGCAGGTTTTCATCCTTGTATTGCAACTCTAAATTTTAATACAGTTCATCGGTATTCATTTGTTTTTAAGCCCACATCTACATTTTAAAAGAAATTTGAATTGTGTAATTTACACTATTGTATGTGATGGATTTACTTCATAGCTGCACTCTGTGATGCTGAGGCAGACTATCAACTCCCTGAATCAGTGAACTGTAATAAGAGGGAATAGAAAATGACTTGAAAGAAGGACAATTACATACTAAGAAAGTATGGTAACTCTACTGCCTTAACTATAGCTGCTGGTGTATAGTTCAGACTACAAGGGATGAAAACAAACCCGTCTTTTACAAACAATCCCATTTCATAATCTTTATTTTTAATAGCACCACTTACAGCCCTTTACATGTTAAAGAAACTAACAACAATGACATTTATTTCGAAAGTACATTTTTACACAAAGTGTGTAATTCCACGTGCTTTACAAGGTGTCAACAAAAATGTTTCAAGAAAAGAAAAACCAATTAGAAATGGTTAAGAATGTGAATGAGTAAATGAACTGCTAAAAACAGTAATGAAGAGAAAAATAATAAGCATCTACTTAACACAGATATACAAGTAACAGATAAAGTTAAGTCCTTGTATGAAGAATTGTTTTTAAGTCTCTAATGAGAAATCTGATGCTTTGGTAAAATGATGACGGAGGGAAGAAAATTTTTTTTTAAAACTCCAGGGATGTAATACTGAAGAAAAAAAAAGATACAGTAGAAAAACAAATTATCTGCACCCAGATTAAAAAAGGTAAACTTGTAGTAGTAATACACTGCTTTTTTTTAACAATTCACAAAAGCCTTGCTGTGAAAACTGTACCTTGCCTGTAGACACTATGCAATTAACCTTGATGGATAAATCCTGCTGTTTTTCATTTATCTTAATTAGTTCCAACTTTGTTTTAATGTACTTGAACAAATCTGAATACTCATATGCGATAGTTCTGAATTTAGTGAATGGCATCTTCTATTCTTACACAGTACTTTTGTCTTAACAGTTGTTGCTGCACTCTGTGCCTGCACTTGGTGAGAACTGCTGTGAAAGAAGAAAGTAGATTGTACTGTTGTGTTGTATTTGTGAGGTGGCTATGATACCGTAGACTCGCCATCGAGCTCTGTGAAGAGAATTACATGTGTTCTGTTTTATTTACCTCATTTTCTCTGACCCATTGCACACCCAATCTACATGGAAGGAGGTTTCTCTCTTTTGAGATTTTTTTTCTTGTATTAAGGAATCAAGGGCTTGTGAGACAAGCCATTCACATTAAAATGAAACTGCAATAATAAACATTTCTATTCTTAAAACTACTGGAAGTATTAGCTGTATAATAAATGATGTAGAGAAAGAGATACTTTATTTGTTCCTGGGGGAAATGTTTGTTTTTTTTACAGAAGCTCTTTAAATAAATAAATACAAAAATAGGTTTTAAAAAAAAATGATATATATATATATATATATATATATATATATATATATATATATATATATACACACACACACACACATGCACACACACACTATGATCTAAACACACACCAGAATAACTAAAAAGCAAGAAAATTAATAAGAAAACTCTGACTTGGCTGTCACAGTCAAAGTAAGGCATTATGCAGGTATTGTACCACAGTATTATACCACAAAAAGTAGTATGAATGTGTAATTTTGATATTTTTTAATAACATTAAATTCACAAAGATATGAAAAGAGGTTTAGAAGTGATACTGTACCATACAAATTGGTGAAACCTTTTATATGCGTAATTTTTCATCTGAAACAGCTAGGTATCTCTGTTTTATCCAAGTAACATCGATTTACAATATCATGGATAATCGGAATTCAACTGGAATGAAACTATAACATTAAAACAGAAAACACTAAATCAAAAAAAAAAAAGAGCTAAGGCAGAAAAAAAGAGCGTGTCTAGAAATATTCTGGACAAATTTAACAGCAAGCACCATATATTCAAATTAAAGAACAAAAACCTTGTTGAAAATTAAAGATTATAAAAGGCATTTGACTCGCTTGAAATTATAATTCAGCTGAATTTGTATAGCAAACCCAGTTATAATATCAAAGAAATATAGAGAAAACTACAACAGGGACGGTTAAAGCAGCAGGAGAAAATAAAAAGGTACAGCATGGCCGTATCAGTATTATGAAAGAGAGAAGCAGAAACCTCTGAAACACACACACACTTGAAGGGACAGCAATTAAAAAGCCAGAGAAAACAGGTGGGTCTTCAGTCAAGCCGGCCAGAGCTGAACGAGCGTTTGCCAAGTGTTGTATGAAGAAGGGGTTTTCAGAGGCCAACATCAGAAGATTGCATCTAAAATGCACATATAAATACCTATCTCCAATATGGTGTAAGCAAGGCAGATAAATGCTCATGTGCTGTCACAGGCAGAGTCCTGAAGATGAGAAAAGCAGAAGCATCCTTAAAGGTAAGACAAATCCGGTAAATTACCTGCATCTCAATACTTTTGTCCAGATGCCCTTTCAGGGTCCACACTGAGATGCAATCTAGATATGTCTTAGCCTGCTAATACTCAGGTGATGTACAGTATTTAAAGAATGGCATGAATGTACTACTCTGTTAACATATAAGGAATTCTTTGGAGTAAAACAAAATTCTAACAGCTGACAAACTATTTGCTGAGCAGAAAATATCATCCTACTAAAGTTTATGAGCTGCATTTCTGTAACGCATATGATTTTAATTTAAATCACTGGCTGAGTTGTGAATAAAGGAATGAAGAAAATCCAAGACTTCAGGTTAAAAAAAGGCACATGCATCTGGTTTAAAATGTTCATTTCTACTAGCTGGTCCAGTACTTACTTTACAGGTACTAGATTGATTTCTTTTTGGAATGATAATAAAAAAATTCTTCTGAACTTTTTTCAACATGGTGACACAGAAATACTCACAAATTTTAGCTGCAAACTCTTATTCTTTCAAGCAAATCTAAAACAAAAACTAAAAATAACTAAAAAATGAAAGAGGACATGGTGTTTGCTGCTCAGTGACTTAAAAGTTCACATTTGGTGCTTTTAACCTTAGGCATGGCGATCTTTGCCAGGATGGACAAATCCCGGTCTGATGAGAAATACACCTGTTGCATTTGACAGCTCACCTGGAGCAGATATCTGCAACAACTGGCATTCTCCAAAAAATGTGAGGACTTTTAAACAAAGGCAAACCAATAATTTTTGAAACACTTGAAACAAACTGGAAATGATTCTGTTTTTTCAAAGAAAGGACTAGAATGATAAATGTGACTGTGTTGTGTTAAAGCAACAGAAAAGCAATCTGACTGATTGAGTGGTAAAATATGCTTAATTTTAAACCAACACAAAACGTCACCTTCTTCAAGCTTAATGCAAAGGCCACAGTAGGCATCACAAGTGACACATTCAGCATTACAAAGATGGAACTACAGAATGCACAATCCTTACTATGTGAACATGAATTGTTAAAGGCCTCTTTTTTTCAGCAACTAACATGGAAGTCTACTGAGAAAGTATCTTTTACATGAGTGACCCCAATTATCTTTGCACACTACACCCCATGAAAACCTCTTTATGATATTTAAGAAAATCATATTAATCTGGCCTGCACAATTTAAACAGAAGATGCATCATACAATTGATTATAAAAAAAACACACAAATAAGATGGCCTCCTTGTTCGATTTTATCATACCTGCCTGCCTGAGAATTCTAATTTACTTCAATCCTTTAGGAATCGGATCCTTTGGAATGGTTCAACCCTAAAATAGATGAGGCAGGCAGAGAAATTGATAAAATGGGGAATGGTTAATGCTGCATGAAATCTTTGCCATCTAGCACAACTATTTCATCTTAAAAGGTGCAGCATAAACTAATCCATTTTAAAATCTAACGCAAATAAAGACACAATGTGTAGTTAGCCTCCAGTGTAATTCCCATCTTCAATGAGGTATGTTAACATATCAAATGAAACTGGCAACCTTCATGGGTGGCATCCTGGCATGAATGTTTAATAACATGTCTGAAATATATTGAACTTAATATTTAATTTGGAATGGTCTAACCATTAGTACTGGCAGAAGTGATTTGTTTATTTTATAATTGTTTTATGTGGATTATTTCTGTGTTCAAATACTGCCATTATATGCTTCAAGTCAATGTTGATCTGTGGTGTCCCTGTAATCACAAATATTGTATAAAATGTACATTTGAAAGGGGCCAGACGTAATGGAGCACAATGTCTGGTGTATGTGCTTTTAGACTATTCTTTTACTTCATTAGGTTGTGTTTGTCAGAGAAAATAGCAAAAATTCCCTGAGTTGCACACCTACCTGTGCGGTGTCGTCATTGGCAGTCCAGGATGTGCGGCTTGAGAAGTGTTAGTGAAGCCGGATAAAACGGTGGACACACAACCCAGGGACTTTAAAGTGTTTACCCCGGGGTGCGATGACGGGGCAGTTCGGGGAGCTACACGGCTTTACCGGAAGAGACATATCAACTAAACTTTCAGCGCAACAAAACAAAGTTTCAGTCCTCCAAACCTGTAGACTGTCCAAAATGCGTTAGATCGGCATAAGCTAAACCGCTTCCCTCTTTTTTTCTTCTTTGTAAACCTTGGGATTTTTCACGTATACGAAACTTCTCGGAATTCTCAAGCTGTCGTTTAATTTCCAGCGGACGTTATATTATAAGACGTCTGTGGTACTCGGGCGCCCTCTTGTGCGGAAGACGCAGAAGTGATTGACGTTGGAGTTTCTAGTTGCAGACCAGTGCAAGCAGCGTTCGTTCACTCGGCGGAATGGCCACATAAAAATGGCTGTAGGAGCTCCACAAAATGTACATTGACGACCGAATGCGTCAGAATTTAATTTATAAAGAAATTGACTCATCAGGATTAATTAGGAAAACGCGCCTACACACATTGGACCATAAGTGAAAGCCACGGTCGGGGGGCACTGGATACCAGAAACAAAAAAAGCTGTTAGAGAGGCAGTGTCAATCAGGATGCACGTCCCAAGTTTCAGGGCGAGTACCGAGTATTATGAAATGTTAACACACACACATAATAATATGCCTTCCAATAAATCCAGAAATTCCTTCTGCATCCTCGAGCACTGTTCTGGCAGACACCGCGATGAAAACGCATCTCTTGAGCTCCTTACAGAAATTTAGTGCCTATTACACAATCGTATTTTTATATAGCGCTCAAATTATCAAGGTAACGTAATATGGCATTCTGAGACCCAACAGCACTGAGTTCAAAGAATACTGAACGCTTCGCGGCAGACCTTCTGATATTTGGGGACAGCTTAATGGTGCGAGGGGCGGACCACAACAACTGGACCGTACCCGTTAACAGGATCTGTACAGTCTATTCCGTCGTTAATTTACGAGCTCCGCAACGTCACAGGCATTTTAATGAGCTGTTGAAATCACAGATTTGTATTTTTTCCATAAAAAGGCGGCTTTCAACTCTTAAAAATCAAGATGCCCGAGTGATTCGTTAGAGCGATGCCATAGGAGAACCATTTTTGGTTTCCTAAAAGAACTAGCCATTCCATAACAGGATCTATAAATGACCATAAATAGATTCAAGTAAATGTATAAAATGCAAATGGGCTATTCATTTTAAAATAACAACAAAGGATAGGTTTACGTTTTCTTCATCTGGCAGTATTCCAGACTACATAAGATTATTGCTCATTACATGGCGGACGTACAACATATGATAAGATACAACTGGCTCCATTTCTTTTGTTTTTTGTAATTGGAGCACAAGCAGGTGATGTTAATTGCTCAGGGCCACACCAATGTCAACAGCAGGATTTGAACCAAGGACTCGCAAATCCTTAATCGCTACTCCCGCCTAACAATGAAACCTCTCCAAAGCACACTGATCCAGTTTCATATGCATAGAACCCACACATAATTAAAATGGTTCTTTGTCAAGCGATGGCTCTAATAGGAACCACATAACCCAATACAATTGCAGTAGAGAGACGTTATTTTTAAGGGTTCTCGATGTGTAAAACCTGATTCACAGCCCGAGGGAGAAAAATAATAAAATGACAGCCTCCCATATGCTGCTGCTGCGCGAGTTCATACACACGTTTAACGTTCTGAAAGCACATGTAGGTTACTTTTAGGATCGGGCCAATGGAGCCACTTAAGTACGACCCTCTTGCCGGCCTGGCTGGCTGGCTGGCTTCGCTCCACCAATTCGAGATTCACTGACTGTCCTATTTTATCGACGCCGTTGTTAGCGCTAATTTGGAAATGTGGAAACAGGTGGCAAAAATGACTTCCTCTTGTGATCCAGACAACAAAATAGACGGCCCGAGGTGGGGAATCTGCGAGGAAACGTTAAAAGGATCAGTTTGTACAACAACTCATATTTGATTGTTCAAAGACTTGCACGACTCTGTTTTAGGACTCTGTTTGGGGAAAAAATTGCCACTGCCAATTAAAGCAAAACGACGCATTTCGGCAGATTAGATGGGGTAAATTTCCAGAGGGTTTTGGGGTGGGGGTCATATGCCAGCTCTGTCAATTCTAAAACAGGATGTTCTGTATTTAAACTTATATTGCTTTCCTGCAAATATTGAGTTAGGGAAAATGTTCATCGTATAAAGAGCGTTTTTTCCCACAAGCCAAACTCGCTCACGACCCCGTGTCGACGGCATTTCTGCTAAGTGACAACAGATAGATGTCGACGCGAGGACATCCACAAACGGACGATTATGCAAAACTCGTTTTTGATCTTGCGCATATTCAACGCACTTATTTATTTATTGTCTGCGTTTCTCCAAATACATTATTTATTATTACGTAGAAGCTGGCAGACACTGCTTAGAATGAATACGGAGACATAAGTAACTGGGCACTATGGCTTTTGACTTGAGCCTCAAAATTGGCTTCAATAATACCGTCTACATGACGGGCTCGACTTGACCTCCTCTGTTCTGAAAGTGACTGATCACCTTCAAAGCCACCGGCGAGTTCGGCCACCACACACACAGCAGGAAAGCGGACCCCTCGGGTTCCATACGACGTGCGCCATACTGAGACATAGACCACCAGTCAGGTACGGGTGAGTGCAGTGATCAGCGCACTTACAGGAGAAAGTTTGTAAAATCGCTAAATATTTTGCACTCTGTACAACAAGATTATTTTTTAAACCTAGAGTTGACAATCATGGAAAAATGTGGACAGCACTCGTGTGTACTGTACATCCTGTGCACTTGGGGACTGTCTGTAAAAACTAGAAATGAAAATGCTTATTACATTGTAAAAACAATAATAAATAAATAATGTTTCAGTTTTGATTGAAAACACAGCATTTACAATTTGTCATCTGGGGAGAAATTAAGGATATTCTAGTTGGGTTTTGTACACATCTTGTTTTGGTGAAAGTAAAGAACCACTTTAATCAGTTTAGTCCAATATGAAAAGAAATATGCTGGAGAGAAAAGATCTTCTACGGCAGAGACTGCACTGTGCCTGAACACAACACAAATCTTGACTCATGGAGTCCCACGGTCTGTAACTCTGCACAGCTCCCCATCTTTTTACTTTTTCTGTTCCAACACAAAAACACACATAGTGCGGTATGATTTCAATGGCATCTCATTTAACTAGCTGGTAAATAAAAGGTGCCATCTTCCAAACTGTTGGACACATCCAGATGTCAGTAACAGAAAATTAAGGCTGGACTCTCATCTCGTGTTTATCTTTTAAACTCAAACCCAAATGTTTTCAGTGCATCTAGAAAACAAATGAATTGACCTTGTCATTCCATTGGTGGAGATTTTGGTTCAATGCATGGCACATTTATTAATTCTTTATTTTGAGACGGCAAAATCTGTCATGTTACATTTAGAATTAAAAGGGTGTACCGTTTAAAACTCCCCAATTCTGTATATTGTGCTGCATTTAACTTTCTTTTAACTCTTTCGAAGGAAAGACAATTTTTAGTTATATAGTGGACAAACAGATGCAAATGTATATATGGTATTTATCCAAAAGAAAAACCAGACATAACAGTGAAAGCAGGTGTTCATACTAGGACAAGAGTTTTTGGATGGACAGACACTGTACTTGTTTAAAGTTAGCTCTTCTTTTGAATTGAACAAATATTCTTGTTTTCCTGTAAAGCACTAGTGTTTCTACTCTTATTTACATTTCTCAGGTAGCACTCTTCAAAATGCTGGTTCTTGAATGGCACTTTATTGGGTTGTGTGGTTCCTTTTAAAACTATTTGCTTGACCAAGCAGGATTTCATTCTACTGAAGGGTTCTTTACACGTGAAGTTGGTTCTTTGCGCTTCGAAAAATGAACTAATATGTTTGGGGTTGGGAACAGAAGTCTTTTAATGTATGGTAGGCTACCTATCAGGACAGCAGCATATTAAGAAAACCTGAACTGAGCCTGTGTTGTTGTATGTCATGACAGTCCTTTTAAAATCATGGTATTTCACAAACCTGATACCATCTTTCTATGATTATTTACTGTGTTGGGCCTGTTAAGGATCTAAATAAATTAAGGTTCTTTCTGGAAACTTCATGTGGATGAGTCTTCTGGGAACCAAAAACGGTTCTCACATGGCATCGCTCTGAAGATTCACTCTAGTACCTTCATTTTTAAGAGTGTACAACATAATTAAAAATTTGCCTTGGGTGAATGAAACAATAAAGAAACAATTTTCAATGCCCTCCATAATGTTTGGCACCTTTATTTTTAAAAGTGTAGGGCTAGGAATAAACACATAAAATGATGTAACTTGCAGGTGAACAATAAAAACAGAAATCTTTTAATGTATGGTAGGCTACCAGGCAGGACACTAAAAGATTAAGAAAGCCTGGACTTTGCCAGTGTTTCTGAATGCAGGAGGAGTCGTTTATAACATAACTTATTGGTATTTTACAAATCTATTACCATTTCTTCCTGACTATTTACTTTAAGGTGCCTCTTACCAATCTAAATAAATAAAAGGTCTTTCCAGACTCTTCATGTGAAAGGGTCTTTTGGGAACTAAAGTTTTTTTTTTTTTTTCTCTATGGTATTGCTCTGGTATGTTTATTTTGAAGACTGTACTCTGTGAATCCCTATTCAGCATCACAAACAGCTATTTTCATTTTACGTTTTCTTTGTTAACATTGCTTTTTTTGTTAAGTTCCAACCATTAAACAAAGTTCTGCTTCTGTCTTTACTGTTTAAATGAAACCTGTCTTGAGGACAGAGAGATGTTAGTCAAACCAGACAGCCAAATGAAGATAATTTAAATTTGTAGATAGCTTGTAATTTGGTAAATGTAATTAATACTGGAGAGGTCTCAGGCATGTTCAGGGGTTTTCTTTTATACTTATATTTGCTCAGTTTTGACAATTTTCAGTTTAAGTTTCAATGCTCAGAGTATTATACCATAAATATTACTGGTCCCTAAGTTATGAAAAGTATAGGCCCTCTTTATAATTTCTCTGCTGTATGTAAAAGCTGCCTTCTGCCACGCTGACCTGCACTTTGTGGCCAGAGCCAGCCATCTCTCGTGTTCTCCTCAAGTGCTCAGCTCTGAGCCTAATCTCGTGGAGTACTCCAATTTAACCCGCAGACCTTCGGAATCCTTGTCTTGCTGTGTTTTTGCTCCAGGCATGTCTGATGTACACACACCTTTGTGTTACACTAACATTGTGATGTTAGCATTTGCGGTAGAATGCTTCCAGTTCCTTTGATGGCTCGGAACCTTGTGCACTCAACATTTGCTGGTAAATCTGTCCTTTTATTCAATTAATCTTTCCACCTAATTAAGTTAAACCTAAGGAATCTCAGATGCCACTGGCACCTCAAGTGTTCTTAAGTATGTCACCACCTGAGATTAAACTATTTTGTTAAAGTTGTAGTATTTGTTTCTGAAGTGGTCAACATTTGAAGCTTGCACAGTGAAGTTAGGCAGTCGTGATTAATTAGGAGAAAGCGCCTTTTTAAAAAAAATTTTCTTAATTACCAAGTCTCTCTTAATTTTAAAAATGAAATGTCCTACTATTCTAAATTGGATTTACTTTTATTTTATATAAAGTGGAAATATTCTGTTTTGTAAATCCCAGTGTAACTTAATATCGCTCCAAATGCAGGCACATTTATTTCTTTTTCCCCATACACACACAGATTTGCTTTCTGGAGTAGGTATAACAATGCTCAGAGTAATTCTATTTAATTCTATGCTCATGCCATGAATTAAAAAAAACGTAGTGACTACACTGAGCATCACGAAAAGTTTTCACTACCGTGGATATTTTTGAACTGAGGAACGCACTGCTCATGGTTATTGCGTACTTTACAGGATAAGCCATGTTGGCTCAGCTTTGCGTTTTCATGTGCTGGGAACAGAGAACTAGAAGTTAAACTACCAGGAGTGCTTAAAGAAATGACTGACCATGTACACAGTACACTTGCAATTCGGGATACAATTACAGAAAACAATCGGTGTGCTATGTGCAAATATCAATTCATTAGTCCCACAGACCCTCTTACTCCTATTAGAAAAGCGTTATTTACATGTACTGTTATGGACAGTCTCCCTCAAATATGAAAACTCTATGATTCACTTTGTTCAGCAGCATTCAAAAGGAAAGGCTTGAAATGTCTGGTATGAAGTACTCTAAAGCATGACTGTTGTAGGATTAGACTGTGTTAAAACTAATTCTTCCCCATTTTGATACAGTCTCACAAGCTTAAAAACATTTAAAATCAAGAAAGCAGTCCATTGTTACAAAGTGTAAAAGAGTAGTTGAAATTAAAAGCAAACTATGCTCCACATACAGCACAGTACAGTACACAAGAGGCTAAATGAAACGCTGCGTTTTCTTTTTTATATTAGTTTAAATACTTCCAAATATATTTTTATTTGAAGTATTTAAGAAAATTACATTAAACAAAATGCTTGTAAGAAAGAATATGGTATTATGGCATTAATATAAAATGCCTGACAGCACACTTATTTTGTATAAATAGGAAATAATGCAACATGCTTTACACATTTCCAATCAACTTTCTAATTCCATCCATTGTTCTTTCTGACCTAAAAACTGAGAAGTGATGCATATTTCCTCCCTCATAAATATACATTTTATAAATCAAATTTATTTATGAACATATCAGCACATTTTGAATGTTCCTGCCTCTCTTCTCAAATGTGTCAGTAGACTTCCTGTGATGAGTTCTAAGAAATGTGTTATTTTAATGCCATAAAAAACATGCAGGAACATAGAACTGGGAAAAGATGAAACCACTATATTTGGAATAGTGACAACATACAACATAAGACACAGTACTATACACCAAACTATCTGATATAAATAATAGAACAGAAATGAGATATCTCACTTGGATTAAGAATCTAACAGTTGGTGTTTATATATCAGTTTATTTAGGTACAATTTTCTTTAATTCAGTTAGTAATATTGAGTTACTAATCTATCATGATATATACAGATTTTCATGTTTAGACACATTAATCCTTAATTACTAATCTGGTACTGCATATAGTAAAAGCGAACAGGTCTATGGAGGAATGACAAAGAGTTGTATTTACCAATAAGCCATTAACATAAATCACATCATTTTATATGCTGACATGTACCATTTTAATCAAATAAAAAAATATTCACCTGCTCTGTCCCCTTCCCTCCTCTATTCAGTTATTACTGTACACTTGTTTTAGTCTCCTTAAATTTGTACATTCTGCATGTACCTTTTTCTGGTCACTTTACTTTCATCAAATAAATTCACTATGTATTACTACTATTAGTGGTCTTTTCATGGGAAGAAAACTTTAATAAAATAATTAATTGATGCACAGAAAACAATATTTGCTCAAAGTAAAACTTTTGTTTTCTTGTTTTTTTTTACAGTATCAGGATTTTGTTGAACTGATTTCTGAAGGACTTGTAACTAGTGTTCAATATGAATATTAGTAAATAAAATATTAGAGGATTTAACTCATTCTACCTATTTATTTTTAATGAAAGTATATACAAATTAAACATTTTATAAATTAGATCACTGAATTGTCAGTGGGACAATTAAAATGAATATGTGAAGAGAATGCATGAATATTTATTTTCAACTTTTCCACCTCAGTTTTTAAATATTGTTTCAATTCCCATTTCAAATCATCAAAGTCATGCTGTTTCTGTTGTCTTTAACAAAAGTAGCTTGAATGATTAAATGCTGCTGCTTGATACCATTTTTTTTAAACTACTGGCTGTACTATCAATTGTTCCTTAGTGAAACATGAACACTTAGCTCACTTAACAAAATCTAAGACATTTCTTTTAATGCGCTGCAATCTTTACTCTGTAAACATGTATTTGCACTTGACGTTCAGCTATTTTTAAAACATGATTTCAACAGTAAATATCCAGTATCCTCATTTTTCTGTGACCAGTGAAGTGTTGAACTCTTTACATGCTAGGACAATGTGCAAAAGCCCAAAAATAAAAAAGGCCAATCATCCCAGGCCCTACAAATACTACACATGAATATCCCTGCCTGCCTGTCTGTCGTATATGACGTAATCACCTAAAACACCAGCTGTTACTTTTCAAATGTCCATTGTTTTTAGACTGCCGTTGCATTACCACTGACAAAGTAATGCCATGTATTTGTCTCTACTGATCCAATCCAATGCAACTTTGAGATATTTCCAATGTTCACCAAGCTGTCTGCTTATTATTTGTATTATGCATTATTTTCAGTTTGACAGTCACAAAGAGCTTATGGCAGACTACTTGTGAGCATCACATATGAGATATATTAAGATCCAGGAGAAAGGGCACTTTAATGAACTGAAATTAACACAAAGCAGCAGTAAAACAAGTTGCTGTATTTTGTCAGAAGCAGTGATAAATACATTCTTGAAACAAAGTGAAAAGAAGTATTCAAAGCTCCCTGTGCAGACCCCTCAGACTGTTTCTACATTCTATATAATTCCTATGTCAAAGGAGCTCTTAAAAATCATTAGCACTAGGCCAACTTTTTCAGCCTTGATGAAGTGTGGGCTGTTATGCAGGCCTGACTGGGAATGTCTCGACCATTTTCTGCTGTTGTACCAAGTTTTCATTTTTTTTAATCCTGCCTTAATCATGTAGGTGCTTGTAGGATACTGTGTCGATTGCATTTGCTGTCATTTTATAGAATACGGGAACTTTATTCCACCATAAACTAACCTGGAATATAAGAACTGGATCGTATGGTGATGGCATACATCGGTCTTTTGTAGGAGCTACACAATCATACAAGCAGATTTCAATTTCTAACAGCTCTAACTGCAAAATGAAGGCAGGTAGTTCTACTTAGCTTTATTTTCTAGAGTTTACTTATCTGGGTGACACAGCAATGCTACTTCCCTTTCAAATTCCCAAAAACTGTCTTGTCTGACAGGCAAACCCAAATTGTGCATATGTGTGTGTGTCCTGTCCATGACAGTCTCCTGCCTTGCACATATCGATGCCAGGACTGCCTCCAGCCCCATGACTCTAAACTGAGTTAAGCAGGTTGGAGATTTTTGTTTTTGGCTTATATCTCTTTACTTAAGAGCTAATATTTACAGGATAGGTCCCTTTTCACTTTATTTATTTTACTCTGTGTACTAATAACCCCTTATCACAGCTGTGCTAACTTTTTAAATTCATTTCCACACTGATGTGATGTTCAACATAATCATTGCACTTATTAATTTTTTATTCTTCCACAACCTAATAATAACAATAATTATATTTATAAATCTCTTTTTTCATAGCACTCAGAGCACTTGGACCCTCAAATCTTGCAATTGAACACATATGGCTTGTACTGCTACAGTTTCATTATAATTTGTTTCATTTCACCAGTCATCAAGTCCATATTTTCCTCCCATATTTTATAATCTCTCTAGTCTTTCTTATCATAAATGCTTTTCCTACATATTCTGCAACATTGTGTTCATCTGTTCTATAATTTTAATTCTTCCTTGCCCTAATATTTGTTTTCCTATACTGATTATTCCCCACAGTTTGACTTCCACCGGAGTGACATGTTTCACTATATTTATTCCATGTAGTGCCATATCTTTTTTTTTTTTTTTTGCTAATTAAACAATTTACCCTTATCTTCCATCTGTCTTCCATCAGGTTGGAGAATGTTTGTTATAAAAACAGTAGAGTTAGTAAGAAGGATTTTAATTACAAAGTTTTAGATATTTCAGAGTTGGGTAATATTTTCGTTCTGGGTTGACAAGTCTGCTTTGATTTCTTTCTGGGCCTTTTGAATATTTTTACACATTTTCAAAAACAGAGGCTTCATGACTAGTTCCGAGGGTGCAATTTGTAATTTAAGAGAGTATCATCCGTCACTATGGTTTTGTTTTTTTGTATGGTATAATACTGGCTAACATCAAATTACTACAAGAAGCCACTTATGGAATCGAGAAGAGAAGGTTTCTGACCATGAACCTGCAGTCTACTGCTTAGGGTAAATTCACTCCTGGGCAACTGACAACTAGGCATTATTTCATAATAATGAGAATTATACTAAAAATGTCACTGTACGTTCTTTGGATTAATACAAGTAACAGTGCTGCCAAGATAAACTGACTATTTATGTGCAGAACTAATCAGCTGATGTTGAGTGCACACTAAAAAAAAAACCTTTAACCAATTCCAAATTATATGCACGGTAATAAGGTAAAATCATAATTGTAATGATTTTGCTCAACTTTCTGATTTGCAAACATTGAATAGGTGTAGCCACCACATTAATAGTAAGTACTACTATAAGTAACTTCAACTATATTTCCATTAATTTACTGACACAAAAATTATATTGAGGTAACTTAAGCTGGTTGGATGACCCAATTTCTCCTCACCTTCATTTAAAGCTGGATGTCCAAGTGACACTCATAGAGCAACAATAGCTTTATCTATAAACGCACTGTTACAATGGTTTGTGAAATAAATGTTTTTGTCACAATAACTATTTGGAACCACTTAAATGTACAAAATGTTGTCAAATTAAAAAAATGGATATTACTACATTTACTGAGCACACAATACATAAAGGGACAGCACAGTAGCGGCCCTTGCAGGCCGGGTGCTCCCTACATGAACTTTCCATGCTCTTTTCACAGTTCAAAGACATGCAGGTTAGGTGAGCTGGCATTGATGTGTATGGTTCTCACCTTGTGATTGACTGGAGTCCTGTACAGGATTGTTCTGCCTGTGCTGGTTGCTTGCTGGGATAGGCTCCAACTGGACTTGCAAGTTTAGGAAACAGATGGATAGAGAATGCTTAAAATATATTTATATATTAACTCTTTGAGGGCTGAATACTTTTCCAAAACGTGCAGTTTTCTGAAAAGCACCCAAAGCAAGGGTCTCACACATAGTCAACCTGAAATATGAGTTGCTGGGTATTGTGGCCACCAGTTCACAGTCTCTTGTGGCTCGAGACACTCATGGGTGGCATGATGGCTGGCAGGAATGCTGCGGCAGCAGCAGTCACAGCGCAACACAATCTGGTTTGTAAACTCGTGTCTGAGTGGCAGTCTTCATCTACACAAATGTGTTCAGCACCACAATTAGCTGGAAATCGATCAGCTGATTCCAGTACCTCACTTTTGTTTTCAATCTCGATCTCCAGACCACTTGCATCAGAATCCGAGTCCAACAGGTCAGAGTTCAATTCAGCAATAATATACAAAACGTCGTCCACGGAGTAGTTTGCTTTGTGCATTCGCTTCAATCTCTAACCAGCTGTCAATGCCATTTTTGTCATTGTTTGCTCTTCACTACTGCATGGAAATCTCGGCGAAACCAACAAAGCTAACATTCCTTCTAGCAAAGAGAGTTGAATTCAAATGTAATGGCAGGTTTTGTCACCGTTTGCAGTTGCTTACTGATCTCAAACCCTCCTGCTGACAAAAGTCGACATCCGTCCTAAAAGAGTTAAAAAAAAAGACTTTGTCCCAATTAAAAAGGTTGGGTTTATACTGCTAATTAAGTAGACGATAATTTAAAAAAAAAAAACTTTTAAATGTATAGAAAAAGCTACTTTCCCTTACTCATTGAAGTGTGTAGGACCTACATTAAGAAAAGTTCACAAAAATGAAAATGGTTGATGCAAACTGTCATGTTCCTTTTTATTGACCTGAAACATTTGTTTTACAGAGTGTATGCCTTCTAGTAAAAAGAAAAAAAAAATATCCAACACTTAAGTGGAACTTAAATCTCAGTTAAGCTAACAGTACAAGCTTGGAAATACATTAAATTAACAAGTACTTTCCATGTTACAGGCCATACTTCAATTACATTTTATTCTTATGCACGTATGGGAAGTGAGAAAATGACGAACCACAAAACTAATCTCATGCTCCACTTCTTTATAAAAAAAAAAAAAAAAAAATCACAGATGGCAGGAACATAAACTGGCCAGTTCATGCACAATAATTAAAGGGGAAATCAGCCAAAGAAAACAACAACTTTTCAGAAATGCTTATTTAGTAAAGCGCTGAGCAATAACTACAATCTACTGTGACATTTTAAAAGAAAAAACAGGCCTCTTGAATGGAAGTACACAACTTTAAAATAAGAGTTGCTCACTGGAAAAAGCTAACAAATAAAATAGAGAAGCTCAGTATTCATTACAAATGGCTTGGGTTAAGGAGCCATTTTACTAATTGCAATCGAGGCGCTCAAAGCCCATTCTGAAAGTGAACTGCTGATGTTAAAAGTGGAAGACAATATGCCAGACCTCCATGTTGTGTATGCGGAGACATACAGTAATGAGCTGTGCCTAAAGCCATTCAGAGATCCATTTTTAGTTATTCAAATGAGCCAGCAGAACACACAAGGGGTTACGACTCCTTATAGTACGTCATTATGTCCTGTCTTAGCCCTCATTGTGACACCCTTTTATAATGTATTAATGTGAAGAATTAAAAAAAATGCAAACCTTAATGTTACAAATTTCCTTCACTCAAAGTTGGCATAAAGCAGCACAAGAATTGTACTTTAATTTGCAGACACAATTCAAGTCTTTAGAATTACTTCAATTAGCACAACCTTGGTAAAAATTAAATGTTAATTACAATAATGTCTATGATCATCCTGTCAGTATAGATGAAAATTGGCTTACAGTTCAAAATAAAATGCAGATTTTCTTTTTCTTCAAACCATACAATATAAAAATAAAGACAGAAAAGCAGCAGCAGCTCTCCAATAAACCAAATGGTGTGAATGTTTTTTTTTTTGCCATTAACCAGTCCTTCAGCTGGCGGAGCAGTAGAGCATCTCCCTGTGTGGTACAAAGAGGCCATAAATTTGATGTTTTATTGAGGTGATTTCTTTAAAAAAAAACCCAACCTGACATAAAACAGAATGGCTGCTCTTCACAAATAACAGAGACCAGAACCGCGGCTGGGAGTTCAGCAGGTTAGGCCAAGCATTCCACTGATATGACACCACCGTAGAAGCGCTTGCAGCCCTCTACTCTGACATAGTGGAAAAGAAACTCAAATTTGTATTTATTATTCAACTGGGCCTAATGTATCCAGGCACCAGCGGGGCCCTTTCTTTCCAGGGTTTATTAATAGATCAGATGACAAGCTGACCTAATACTGTTACTGAGTGCCTTACCAAGATGGTTGATGATATGAGTGTTGCTGGGTTGGGGTTCAAGGGTTTGAAGGGGTGCTGGCGGAGTCAAATAACTGAGGCTATGCTCTTTCTGGATACTACAAAACTGGAGGGTGTAAAACACGTCAGCGCAACCATCACAAGTCGCATCAGACAAGGGATTCTCATTCAAAATGAAAGCCTCTGCTTATTCTTTTCCTCGTACTTTATGTTCCTACAGCCGCAAGAAACATTAAAATTCAATTTCTGATCATACTGCAGCATTTTAAGTTTTATCTTTAAAATCAGTCAATCAGTCAAACTTATTAACACTAAAACAAAATGATTCTCTTGCACCTAAAACAATTCTAGGGTGTCCAAACCTGCATTAGACCAAACAAGACATCTTTCTAGTGGATTCCTTTTCTGAATTAAGAAATACGTAATTTATGCATAACAGGATAATATGACATGTGTTCCCAAACTGTTCCAACTTTTGTTGAATTTTCTAAATTGCAAATTAAAAATAATTAACATCAAGGTAAAAAAAAACAAAAAAAAATTACACACACACTATCTTTGTTACGTGGCTTCACTTAAGAAGGGCCATCAGTTAATCAAGTGAACCAGAAGTACCGTAGAACTGTTTTGAGTACTTTTCTGTATACAATATTTATAATTTTTTTAATCATTGGTTAATATAATTATCAGGCAGTGTGGTGTACATATTAAAGCACTGTGTGACACTGAGCAACTCACTTTATGTGCCTGTGTTCCAACAGGAAAAACAAAAGAAATGGAACCAACAATGTCTCAAATGTTGTAAGTTACATTAGATAAAGGAGTCAGATATTCACACACACACACACATATACATATATATATATATATATAAATATATATACAGTGGTGTGAAAAACTATTTGCCCCCTTCCTGATTTCTTATTCTTTTGCATGTTTGTCACACAAAATGTTTCTGATCATCACATTTAACCATTAGTCAAATATAATACAAGTAAACACAAAATGCAGTTTTTAAATGATGGTTTTTATTATTTAGGGAGAAAAAACAATCCAAACCTACATGGCCCTGTGTGAAAAAGTAATTGCCCCCTGAACCTAATAACTGGTTGGGCCACCTTTAGCAGCAATAACTGCAATCAAGCGTTTGCGATAACTTGCAATGAGTCTTTTACGGCGCTCTGGAGGAATTTTGGCCCACTCATCTTTGCAGAATTGTTGTAATTCAGCTTTATTTGAGGGTTTTCTAGCATGAACCGCCTTTTTAAGGTCATGCCATAGCATCTCAATTGGATTCAGGTCAGGACTTTGACTAGGCCACTCCAAAGTCTTCATTTTGTTTTTCTTCAGCCATTCAGAGGTGGATTTGCTGGTGTGTTTTGAGTCATTGTCCTGTTGCAGCACCCAAGATCGCTTCAGCTTGAGTTGACGAACAGATGGCGGGCATTCTCCTTCAGGATTTTTTGGTAGACAGTAGAATTCATGGATCCATCTATCACAGCAAGCCTTCCAGGTCCTGAAGCAGCAAAACAACCCCAGACCATCACACTACCACTATTACAGAAATTGAACTCAGGTGTGATACACCACAGTTAGGTTATTTTTGAACAAGGGGACAATTACTTTTTCACACAGGGCCATGTAGGGTTGGATTTTTTTTTCTCCCTAAATAATAAAAACCATCATTTAAAAACTGCATTTTGTGTTTACTTGTGTTATATTTGACTAATGGTTAAATGTGTTTGATGATCAGAAACATTTTGTGTGACAAACATGCAAAAGAATAAGAAATCAATCAGGAAGGGGGCAAATAGTTTTTCACACCACTGTATATTAAATAGATATGGTTGTTCTATTGTCACCACTGTATATATAAATATAAATATATATATATATATATTTATATATATATATATATAAATAAATATATATATATATATATAAATATATATATATTATAAATATATATATATATATTTATATATATATAAATATACACTCACCTAAAGGATTATTAGGAACACCTGTTCAGTTTCTCATTAATGCAATTATCTAATCAACCAATCGCATGGCAGTTGCTTCAATGCATTTAGGGGTGTGGTCCTGGTCAAGACAATCTCCTGAACTCCAAACTGAATGTCAGAATGGGAAAGAAAGGTGATTTAAGCAATTTGGAGCGTGGCATGGTTGTTGGTGCCAGACGGGCTGGTCTGAGTATTTCACAATCTGCTCAGTTACTGGGATTTTCACGCACAACCCTTTGTAGGGTTTACAAAGAATGGTGTGAAAAGGGAAAAACATCCAGTATGCTGCAGTCCTGTGGGCGAAAATGCCTTGTTGATGCTAGAGGTCAGAGGAGAATGAATGGGCCGACTGATTCAAGCTGATAGAAGAACAACTTTGACTGAAATAACCACTCGTTACAACCGAGGTATGCAGCAAACCATTTGTGAAGCCACAATACGCACAACCTTGAGGTGGATGGGCTACAACAGCAGAAGACCCCACCGGGCACCACTCATCTCCACTACAAATAGGAAAAAGAGGCTACAATTTGCACGAGCTCACCAAAATTGGACAGTTGAAGACTGGAAAAATGTTGCCTGGTCTGATGAGTCTCGATTTCTGTTGAGACATTCAAATGGTAGAGTCAGAATTTGGCGTAAACAGAATGAGAACATGGATCCATCATGCCTTGTTACCACTGTGCAGGCTGGTGGTGGTGGTGTAATGGTGTGGGGATGTTTTCTTGGCACACTTTAGGCCCCTTAGTGCCAATTGGGCATCATTTAAATGCCACGGGCTACCTGAGCATTGTTTCTGACCATGTCCATCCCTTCATGACCACCATGTACCCATCCTCTGATGGCTACTTCCAGCAGTATACTGCACCATGTCACAAAGCTCGAATCATTTCAAATTGGTTTCTTGAACATGACAATGAGTTCACTGTACTAAAATGGCCCCCACAGTCACCAGATCTCAACCCAATAGAGCATTTTTGGGATGTGGTGGAACGCGAGCCTCGTGCCCTGGATGTGCATCCCACAAATCTCCATCAACTGCAAGATGCTATCCTATCAATATGGGCCAACATTTCTAAAGAATGCTTTCAGCACCTTGTTGAATCAATGCCACGTAGAATTAAGGCAGTTCTGAAGGTGAAAGGGGGTCAAACACCGTATTGGCAAGTCCGCCACTGGCGCCCTGTACTTTTTACAGACGAGAGCTGTGATAGACGTGAAAGAGTCTGGAGAAGACAAGGAGAACGATATGCTGCCTGCAACGTCGTTCAACATGACAGGTTTGGTGGTGGGTCAGTGATGGTCTGGGGAGGCATATCCATGGAGGGACGCACAGACATCGACTGCGTAGGAAATGGTGCTCTGACTGCCATAAGGTATCGAGATGAAATCCTTGAACCCATTGTCAGACCCTACGCTGGTGCAGTAGGTCCTGGTTTCCTCCTAATGCACGACAATGCCCGGCCTCATGTGGCAAGAGTATGCAGGCAGTACCTGGAGGATGAAGGAATTGAAACAATTGAATGGCCTTCACGATCCCCTGACTTAAATCCAATAGAACATCTGTGGGACATTATGTTTCGGTCCATTAGGCGCCGCCAGGTTGCTCCTCAGACTGTACAACAGCTCAGGGATGCCCTCATACAGATCTGGGAGGAAATGCCACAAGACACCATCCGTCGTCTCATTAGGAGCATGCCCCGACGTTGTCAAGCATGCATACAAGCTCTTGGGGCCACACAAGATACTGAAAAGCATTTTGAGTAGCAGAAATTAAGTTTTGAAAAAATGGACTAGCCTGCCACATCTTCATTTCACTCTGATTTTAGGGTGTCTACACAATTGAGCCCTCTGTAGGCAGAAAACTTTTATTTCCATTAAAAGACTTGGCATCATTTTGTTCCTAAGACATTGCCCTGTCGTTATTTGTATAGATCTGATGTATCTAATGTGTTTCTTTAAAGTGTTCCTTTAATTTTTGTGAGCAGTATATATATATATATATATATATATATATATATATATATATATATATATATATATATATACACACACACACACACACACGTAGAAAGCCCAAATTTCCCATGCTCATCCTTTACAATGTACTTACAAACATTAAGTATATTTCATTTCGTGCCGTGCTCCGCAACAAACTTTAGAAAATAACGTCTTCTTTTTAGCGGTTCTCACCATTATGCTGTAAGGGACTTTCGAAACTGGCCTCTCCTTTTGGTGGTTTTCTTCCTTATTTCTGTTAACAGACAATTTATTTGGCGGCAGAGACGCACAAGGGCCGCCCCTGGACCCCCCTTCCTTTTTCCGCTTGGCCGCTGTCCGCGCACCTACCACGTGGTTAGCGCCCTGCCTATATACATTAACAACATCCTGTGCTCATGTGCCTCCTCATTCACTTCCTTACTTTCCACAGCTGTTCATCGTGCTCATTGCTCCCTTCTTCTTTACTCCACCGCTTTAAGCCTGTTATTGTTCGCTTTGCATCACGTCTTTCTGGTGGTGACTCCTGCCTTTTCATTTACTCCACCACTTCAAGGCTGACATTGTTGGGTTTCCTTACTTCCTCACGTTACCCTCCTCATGACTGTTGCCTTTTCTTTTACTCCACCGCTTCAAGGCTGTCATTGTTGGGTTTCCTTACCTGCTCAAGTAAGTCTTCCTGGTGCGGACTTCTGCTTTTCATTCCCTGCTCCACTGCTTCTTGCCTTCCTTCGTACTTTCTTTCTCAGAGGGTGCAAGTTTACCCCGAATAATATGTCTATTAGGGTGATCACCGTCGATCACAATTTAACCGACCCGTACCCAGCGGTTTCCTTGCCCCAAGATTGTGCCTGCCTCTTACTGCAAACGTTATTTACAAAGAGATCCTTACAACCTAAAAATGTGCATTTCTCATAAACAACATTTACAATCAAAC
Organism: Polypterus senegalus; assembly: GCF_016835505.1. NCBI lineage: Eukaryota > Metazoa > Chordata > Cladistia > Polypteriformes > Polypteridae > Polypterus > Polypterus senegalus. Next base: position 74,944,951 of record NC_053165.1, read on the forward strand.
TCTTTGCAATCATCAAATTCACTCTCAATACTAAAATAAGCCTACAACAATTACAATGACAATCATGTTACATTATTTTTAAACTGTTTCCTTTACTTTTTCATAACTTCTTTAACACACTACTTTTCCGCTGCGAAGCGCAGGTATTTTGCTAATGTGTATGTAACAAACCTCAGGTGCCCTAACATCAGAAGCCGGCAAACTTTACTTAGGTAATAACTATGTAAAGAGGTAGTCTGTTTTAATGTAAATTCATCTATTTGATTATTTTCAGTCTTTCTGAATTCCGCACCATGTGCATGCGTGTTCATACTCAACTATAAATCCTAATCACAGACCCTAAGACTGCTTTAAGGTTACACTGGTGAGGTGTCTGCTGTAAACCTAAGTAGCAAAGCCCCTCCTTCTATTGCTGCTTGACTAATAACTACAGAATGATGTTACCATACAGTTAAGACTGCACCTGAATTTCGTGCTTAAGCCAAACAATCCTTTTCAGTTTGTTTGTCTTTCACGTGAACTCAAGGACTGCCAATATTCAAACCTCCAAACTGCTGAAAATCCTAAACTTTGCTTATTAACACATCCCAATTTTGAGCTTTGGAAGTCTGCACTGCTGCTTTTGAATCTCTCCAAGTTTCTGCTCATTTGCTGCTTTACTACACCTGATCACTTTTTCCCCCCCAAAGCTGATGAACTCCCCCATACATGTTAAATAATTCCATGTTAAGCTTGGGAACAAAAGCACTTTCTTACAAACTGCAACAGTCTCTCAGACCATACTTAACTATTTACCTGTATCTAATCCTCACAATAGAGTGTGCCATGCATATCGGTCTCAAGACATTTAACAGACAAGAGGCAGGATTGGGGTCCAAATAAATCCCTGCAGTCATTTTCCATTTGTGCTGGAATGTGCTGGAACACAGAATGCAATAAGCGCTTGCAAACATACACACACTTTAGTCGCTTTGATGGGTGTAATTTAATACAGTGGCTTTGGGTTGTAAATGTGAGTGAAATGCAGATTAAAAGAATGAGTAGCACTACATCACAATTAATAATGGAACAGGCAGGCTAAGTCCACCGCAGTACAACCCTGGGGAGTTACAGCAGGGAACAATGAGTCCTAATGTGGCTGACATGTCTAGATAGCAATGAAGGGTGCAGGCAAAGGGATTGCCAGCCTCCCAAAACCCATATGCCACCCTGCTACTAAGCTCAGCTGCTAAAAACACTGTGCCCAGCTTCATTGCCCTCCTAGATATTTATTTAAAATCACCCACTAAGCAAAATTTAAGCTTCTTACGATTACATCAACCTAAAACCCCTGCTGCAAGAAGCATAGTAATAAAGGTCTCTATGCGGTGCCTCAGAGTAAGATATGTCACCACTTTTTTAATGATTGTGTTCCTTCTGAACAAGTAAATTTAACACTGACATCATAGTTTAGAAATAAACATTTAACGCAGTAACTTTAGAATCTCACAAAAATAATACCTTTAGGTCTCAAGTGTGGTCAGCTGCCAAATGAAAAAGAGCAAAGAGCTAAATGGGAGGACAATCATATATTCACTTTAGTTAAAAACTCAACTAGAGACAGAAACTAAAGTCAGCTTAGAAAAGATGGTCTACTACAAAACGTCATGTAATATTTAACTGTACAGAAAGTTGACACTTTTGAAATCCTGTAAATAAGGCATGCAACACACCTGCTTTACACTGTTCTATGTTATCTAGCAATGCTTTACAAAATACGCATGTGATTCTTAAGCCACCCTTTCCAAAATTCAAAAGCCCCATCATATATTGTTCAAAAACTCTCATCCGTGTTCCACCTAATCTCTCCTTCACTCAGTTCCTCACTGTAATGCATTCCACAACAAAAACATCACTGTTCAAGATCCATTTAGTAAATTTGTGGGTTTTTTTTTGGTTGTATACAGGAAAATAAGAAAGTGCACAGGGGACAGCAGCTAATGTAGGGTGCTCAATCCCAGTCCTGGAAGGATGCAATGAGACAGATTTTCTTGATCATAAGTTGGCATACTCTTTTATAAAAAGTGCAGGTTTTGTTCAGATCTCATTTGTTTGTTCCCAACTTCTTTAAAAAGATTCTGCAGCAGACACCCCAAAATAATTTGGACAAAATGAGTCTTGCTTAGGGCATCTTGTTGAGAGAATTTAAAAACAAATCCTTTTAGATAATTTCTTAATGGACAAATTCTGATATTTCCCTTCAGATCTGTATTATCTGTCAAAACAAATTTCCTCCATTTTACCTTGAAGCTGTCTGTATGTACTTTTTATGATCAAATGACAATATATTGTACAAATGACAAAACTACTTGTACTACTCTACTACTTGTGTGCATATTGCTCCGTTTCATTAATTTTACAATGGCAACTTGAGTGCAAGTCAAATCAGAAAAATTTGAGACTGCATGGAAAATACAAATTTTAAAAAAGTGATTCTTACATTTACTTTGACTTTTATGTCATTTCAGACAGTATGAATCCAACATATTTCGTGTTTTTTCTGGTCAACTTCATTTCATTTGTTAAAATACATCCATTCCTGCATGTCAGGACTGCACGTTCAAAAAAAAGTTGGGACAGGGGCACATGATCTCCGATCCCTCAGACGGCATTGAACCAAGAACCATTACTCATCAATAGCTAATATAACCACATGGACAAGTGATTACTTTGGCAAACCTTTATTAAGCACTACAATACAGAGCTATATTCAGAAATGCAACTTCAAATTGTACTGTTCAAAACAGAAGCCTTATGTTAAGCATGTCCAGAAACAGCATCAGCTTCTCTTGCCCAGAGGCATCTGGGATGGACCATCATACAGTGGAAACGTGTATTGTGGTCAGATGAATCAGTATCCTAGATCTTTTTCAGAAGAAATGGATGCTGTGTACACAGGACCAAACACAAAAAGGGACATCCAGACTGTTATAAGCCAGGTCTGTCATTGTATGGGGTCATATCAGTGCCATTGGCAAAAGTCATTTATACTTCTGTGATGGCACAATTAATGCAGAAAAGTAGATTTTGATTTTAGAGCAACATATGCAACCATCAAGAGGACATCTTTTCCAGCCTTAAAGGTTGTCTGTGGCGCAAATTTCAAACCGAGTGCTCCTGGTTTAGTGCTCAGCACAGTAAGTGGTGAATTTGTCCAAGTATTAGCTCTTGTAAACTGGGGTCATATCTCAGGTACCATATAAGACATTGCTCATACCCGTAATACGGCCAACACATTGAGCAGTGTGCAGTGATATCTTGTGTTTTATAATGTTTCACAACTAAGATAATATCATCATCAAGCATTACACAATGGCAGCTTAAGCGCAGATTCACACATACAATTCTGAGACACATTTGCAATCGTAGACATGTATATACAAGATGGCGCTAATTGAAATAGCTGTATTACAGAATGAACTTCCAAGTGCCGAGACAAATGGTGTCATGGCATCACAACAAAAATACTCCCATTAGTAATACATTGCAGAAATGTCTGTTAGGTACTTGGAGACAGAAGTATGGCTTTCATGGATATTACTGACCCTTTCCTATTCTGTGTTCTGTTCTGTCAATAGGTGCCACTGCTTTCCTTTCAAGGCACCTTCTTCTGTCAAAATTAATGAGACATCAGACGTGCTTAAGAACACAGCAGAAGACCACCACACAGCTACAGACATGACCCTCAGCATATTATGTACTATAATATAGTTTGCCCTGATTAGACCCTGAATGCTGCTCAGAGATATATTCTTAGCAGGTTTGTTTTCATCTCTGGCAGTGACAATTAATATCAGTAATGCTTCTTATCTCCATGAATCAATCTTTACTTGCTAATTATATATTTTGAACAATATACTATTAGAGTTTCCAGCTGAATATGTTGGGATGGTGTCCTGTATTTTATTTTATGTTTTTACTTGTGTATATGTGTATAGCTGTAATGCTGAGAGAAATTCCAAGCAAGTATAGTTCCTGAAAATAAAATTAAAGTTAGAAAGATGTTTACAAAATTCATTTTCTGAAAACAACAAGGGCCATATACTTATATATACATCTTTTAACTAATCTATTACTGATGATTTAAAATGATTTGCATGGTTAAATATTTGACTTTCTTTATATTTATTAAACATCAAACAATTGGTGTCTGTCTTCAGATAACTTCAATATATTGTATAAATTGTACATTAAAAGCAAAAGTAGTATTTCAGATGAAGTGAAAAGGAAAAAACTAAGTCAAAGAGAACTCAAGAGATAATGAACAAGCCGAGTAATATAAAACACAATTTTACATTCCACTTTCGAAAGGGTGAAGCTAGCTTTAAAGATATATAGTATGTAATGTAGTCACAAAGTAACACTGATATTTACAACATTTTATTACTTTTGTGGATTCAATCAACTGATTCAAAATTCTTCTCTATGTCCAAAACAACAATCCCATTTCCTTTCATTTTGTTTTTTTTTACCCTAATAAGCCTGACACAAAACTCAGAGGTCATTGCTAAGTTCGCCCTTGAAGAATCTGCTATTACTAGACTTTAGTGTAATTTGAAGCCCCCTTAAGTCCTGACCCCAAAATGAACTTTGAGTGTCAGAACTGCTTTACAAGACCTACCATACTGTTTCTCTATTAAAGACCAGACATGCCACCCACTTTAGACACAGGGCTGAATTCCCATAAAACCACTGCTTAGCCACATAAACAAAACAAAAAAGAAAAAAGGTTTACAGAGACTTAATAAAACACATTAAAACATGTCAAAGAAAGAAAAGAAAAGAAAAACTACTGGCACGGTTTCCAAAGCCAGTCGATATCAGACTCTTTAGATGTGCTATCAAGTCAGACATAAGCAGGGTTAAGCTTAGGCTAAATGGAGTCTTCAGAGAGTAAAGCAGTAGGTTTTGCACAGTTCTCTGTCAGAATCCATTTAAGAAATTGCCACAACCATTACTACTATTTATTTATATATTAAAATATATTAGTAAGTATAGTGTGTAACTGCCTTTGCATAGTTTAACAAAAAAAGATCAAGGTCATTTACCTCTGCTTTATATTTTTCAGGACTTTCAGACTGTCAACGTATACCCAGAATTGTGACGACTGTTGCTTTCTTCCTTGTCTTTGTCTCTTAGAAAAAGCATGAACCCCTCTTCACTGCAACGGACTGTTATTTTTAATAAAACACTAAGAAAACAAAGTTCAACAAAGCTGCAGGTAAATTTTTATTATTTATAACCTTTAATACTTTGTCCAGTTAGAAAGGGTTTCACCAGGCACACATAGCAGCTAATATTTATAGATGAAAACATTCAGGTTTTAACCAAATATCCAAGTTGGTAAACACCCTGATGAACCTTTTCGAAAATAGCCAAGACGTGTTGTGTCCACTTTAGGGCATCAGTGATGGTGACTCTAAATAATTAAAATCTGCTAACCCACTACCCAGCCTCATATCCAATATAAAAGAGAGAATTGCCATCCTCCTCAGGTACTTGAAAAAATTTTTGGTTTTGCCAACACTGAACCTGAGATTGTAATCCTTAAACCATTGTTAGAAGGCAAAAGCCTAGTTTGAGCAAATCAAATCCTACAAATATTTTATAAACCAAGGCATTTATCAACCGACAGTTCATAATAATGTCCAGATTATTGATAACAAATTTCCAAATGGATCTTTTTTTTTTATATAAATAACATTTTTATTGTTAACTGCAGCATTTTACATATGTTCTATGTATTATACTTTCTCTCATATACATATCAATCTGTAAATACAAAAATGGACAAAAGTCATGTAAAGGAATGGGGTCCTGTTGGTTTACGTAAAGCAAGGTGGAAAAACTGATGGAATAAAACAAAAACATTTGGTTGGTGCCACAGGTGTGACTTTCACTGAAGAATAATTCCCACAATAACACGCTTTAAAATGTACCAGAAGGGGAATAGTCAGAGGCAGGCCAGAGATCGTACCACTTGTCCTCTTCCAGGAGCTTCTCCGTCATTCTAAGGGTGGAAGAGGAAAACTGCTAAAAGACTGTTTAATAGGCAATTCCTTATGCACCCAGAAAAGTGGATCCAATCAGAGGTGTATCAAGCTCATATGTGTCACAATATACAGTGGGATGCAAAAGTTTGGGCAACCTTGTTAATAGTCATTATTTTCCTGTCTAAATCGTTGGTTGTTACGATAAAAAATGTCAGTTAAATATATCATATAGGAGACACACACAGTGATATTTGAGAAGTGAAATGAAGTTTATTGGATTTACAGAAAGTGTGCAATAATTGTTCAAACAAAATCAGGCAGGTGCATAAATTTGGGCACCGTTGTCATTTTATTGATTCCAAAACTTTTAGAACTAATTATTGGAACTCAAATTGGCTTGGTAAGCTCAGTGACCCCTGACCTACATACACAGGTGAATCCGAGTATTTAAGGGGGTCAATTGTAAGTTTCCCTCCTCCTTTAATTTTCTCTGAAGAGTAGCAACATGGGGGTGACAAAACAACTCTCAAATGACCTGAAGACAAAGATTGTTCACCATCATGGTTAGGGGAAGGATACAGAAAGCTGTCCCAGAGATTTAAGCTGTCTGTTTCCACAGTTAGGAACATATTGAGGAAATGGAAGACCACAGGCTCAGTTCAAGTTAAGGCTCGAAGTGGCAGACCAAGAAAGATTTCGGACAGACAGAAGCGACGAATGGTGAGAACAGTCAGAGTCAACCCACAGACCAGCACCAAAGACCTACAACATCATCTTGCAGCAGATGGAGTCACTGTGCATCGTTCAACCATTCGGCACACTTTACACAAGGAGATGCTGTATGCGAGAGTGATGCAGAGGAAGCCTTTTCTCCGCCCACAGCACAAACAGAGCCACTTGAGGTCTGCTCAAGCACATTTGGACAAGCCAGCTTCATTTTGGAATAAGGTGCTGTGGACTGATGAAACTAAAATTGAGTTATTTGGGCATAACAAGGGGCGTTATGCATGGAGGAAAAAGAACACAGCATTCCAAGAAAAACACCTGCTACCTACAGTAAAATATGGTGGTGGTTCCATCATGCTGTGGGGCTGTGTGGCCAGTGCAGGGACTGGGAATCTTGTCAAAGTTGAGGGACGCATGGATTCCACTCAGTATCAGCAGATTCTGGAGACCAATGTCCAGGAATCAGTGACAAAGCTGAAGCTGCGCGGGCTGGATCTTTCAACAAGACAACGACCCGAAACACTGCTCAAAATCCACTAAGGCATTCATGCAGAGGAACAAGTACAACGTTCTGGAATGGCCATCTCAGTCCCCAGACCTGAATATAATTGAAAATCTGTGGTGTGAGTTAAAGAGAGCTGTCCATGCTCGGAAGCCATCAAACCTGAATGAACTAGAGATGTTTTGTAAAGAGGAATGGTCCAAAATACCTTCAACCACAATCCAGACTCTCATTGGAACCTACAGGAAGCGTTTAGAGGCTGTAATTTCTGCAAAAGGCGGATCTACTAAATATTAATTTCATTTCTTTTTTGTGGTGCCCAAATTTATGCACCTGCCTGATTTTGTTTGAACAATTATTGCACACTTTCTGTAAATCCAATAAACTTCATTTCACTTCTCAAATATCACTGTGTGTGTCTCCTATATGATATATTTAACTGACATCTCTGTTTAGCAGTGTCCTCGCTTTTAGAGAGGTGTTCAAGGAAAATTTAAGCTAACAACAAAATAATAAATAACCAAGCCAAGTCGCTGGAGTTAACGAAACATCTGTTGACTAGCAATATGCAAACCTTGCCCAAAAGAGGCTTCATCAAATCCTAAATGATCTGTCCGACTCCATCCATCCTCTTCCGCTTATCCGAGCGGGGGCAGCAGCTTGAGCAGAGATGCCCAGACTTCCCTCTCCCTGGCCACTTCTTCTAGCTCTTCCAGGGGAATCCCAAGGTGTTCCCAGGCCAGCAGAGAGACATAGTCCCTTCAGCGTGTCCTGCCGGGGCCTCCTCCCGGTTGGACGTGCCCGGAACACCTCACCAGGGAGGCGTCCAGGAGGCATCCTGATCAGATGCCTGAGCCACCTCATCTGACTCCTCTCGATGCAGAGGAGCAGTGGCTCTACTCTGAGCCCCTCCCAGATGACTGAGCTTCTCACCCTATCTTTAAGGGAAAGCCCAGCACCCTGCAGAGGAAACTCATTTCAGCCGCTTGTATTCGCGATCTCGTTCTTTCGGTCACTACCCATAGCACATGACCATAGGTGAGGGTAGGAACATAGATCAACTGGTAAATGGAGAACTCTGCCTTACGGCTCAGCTCCTTTTTCACCACGACAGATCGATGCAGAGCCCGCATCACTGCGGACACCACACCGGTCCACCTGTCGATCTCACGCTCCATTCTTCCCTCACTCATGAACGAGACCCCGAGATACTTGAACACCTCCACTTGGGGCAGGATCTCGCTCCCAACCCTGAGAGGGCACTCCATCCTTTTCCGGCTAAGGACCATGGTCTCGGATTTGGAGGTTCTGATTCCCATCCCAGCCACTTCACACTCGGCTGCAAACAGATCCAGAGAGAGCTGAAGATCACAGCCTGATGAAGCAAACAGGACATCGTCATCTGCAAAAAGTAGTGTCCCAATCCTGAGTCCTCCAAACCGGGCACCCTCAACACCATGGCTGCGCCTAGAAATTCTGTCCATAAAAGTTATGAACAGAATCAGTGACAAAGGTCAGCCCTGGCGGAGTCCAACTCTCACCGGAAACAGGTTCGACTTACTGCTGGCAATGCGGACCAAGCTCTGACACCGATCGTACAGGGACCAAACAGCCCTTATCAGGGGGTCTGGTACCCCATACTCTTGGAGTACCACCCTCAGGATTCCCCAAGGGACATGGTCGAACGCCTTTTCCAAGTCCACAAAAAACATGGAGACTGGCTGGGCAAACTCCCATGCACCCTCCAGAACCCTACTAAGGATGCAGAGCTGGTCCACTACTCCGTGACCATGACGAAAAACACACTGTTCCTCCTGTATCTGAGGTTTGACTATCCGACGGACTCTCCGCTCCAGAACCCCCGAATAGACTTTTCCAGGGAGGCTGAGGAGTGTGTCTGTCCATCTACCTCCATTAAAGTTGACTTTCAAATTGTGCTTTTAATCAATAATGTTTCCTTTGTAGTTCAGATAGCCTGTACTTTTTTTTTCCTAGCTTGGAGTATCTACAATACCAATGCTGAAAATGACCTTATGTCTGGGGACTCATCTCAAGTTAACACATCTGTCACATGTATTTTGACTTCTTGAAATGAACTTTGTTATTTTGTTACTTGGAATGCGATTCTTGTGTGCTCTGTAAAGTGCCTTCTGGTAGTGGGTTCTGTAAAAAAAAAAAAAAATTGACTTATGTCACAAAGAAGGCATTTTCCAAGTATTAAAATAAAGTCAAAATATATTATTATAAAAATAATGCAGTTTGAAGAATGCAGCTTCTCATTTGATTTAACAGATTTAAACTAATAGCAGCTGTCCTTTTACCTGATGAAAAGCTGACTGGAAACACCTTGCTTTAGCCAAAGCAAAATGTCTGTGTGAAATACACCAGGGAAAGCCGAGTCATTGCTGCTGCCTAACAATACAGTAATCTTTATAAAATTCACCTTGAAAATAAAAGTCATCACAACTACCTTCTGAAATAAAAGGTGCTACCTGCAATTTGTGCCATTTCTACTTGTTTAAACAAAACTGATCTGGCCATAGCTGATGAAGTTTAAATAAAGCAAAATAAGATGAACCATAAACATTAATACATGAACATTTGAATATCATTGTTATATCCAGATATAAGCCCTTAGACATACATGCAGCTCTGTCTGCAATATACCCACTAATGAAATCTATCGATTCACGTGTTGAGGAAGAAAGAAAATTTCAAAGTCTATAATGCAATCAGTAATGTTGCTGAATAACCGCCACAAATATTTTCTGTACTGTAATCTTTCTTTTAAAAGACTGTTAAACCACATTTCATTTTGATGCATTCTCTTAAGCATAAAGAGGATGGAGATTTAGAAAGCTGCTGTGTACAGTTTCTGGCAAAGACAGTTATAAACTGAATTAAAGCTTCCTCCAGTAACATATATTCTTCAGATTATGAATGGGTAAAGCATGTAGACTCACTTAACATTGACCTAAAAGCCTTCATTTCATAAACACTTCACTTTTCTCCTGCACGTTTTTGCCATTACAGTTTTTACGTTCTTGTACAGCTTAATTTTCGCATAATCATTCATCCAATCAGATTGAGTTTTGTATGAAAAACACAAGAGCCTTTTAATCAGCCAATACCTTTCCTTGGAAATAAAAAAGTGCCAGATTCAGACAGGAAATACTTGTTAGGAACATAGTGCTCTCTCTAGCTTCCAGGAGAGCAGAATGTCACCCAATTGAAACCTCAAAAGAGATTATCATCTCAACACTTCTCCTGAATGACTGCTAAATAATCAGTTAGCCATCTATCTTCTGAGCATCCTTTTTCCAATATAATTTTGTAAGAAGCCTGAGCCTATCCTACTAGCAACAGGCACAAATCCTGAAAACACACGTGGGCACAAAGAAAACATGCAGTCCCAACACTATAAAGACTAGGCTAGGAACTGAACATGAAGCCATGAGCCATGATGCAACAGTGATAAAGAACGCACCACTGTGCTGTTCATAATCCATGTTGAGCTTAATGCGGAGTTTTTAAAAGAAAGCACAGTTGTACTTTATTTAAAGAATCAATTTAATACAATAGTTTACATTCTGTCACTATGAGTTTATTGTTTAAAGAATTCATGAACATAAATATATAACAACTAAAATTGCAAATTTAATGAAGACTGAGATTTATCCAGCTGCGCTGATATAAAAATGAAATACGTTGTTTAATGGTATTCTATCATGAGAATTCTCCACAAAATTTGTAAAAGGACAGAAAATCCAAAATGGGGGACAAACCTAATAATAATGCATTTTTGAGCAGGACTGAAAGAATAGGTTATAACAGCTAGTGCAGCAGCAGCACGGCCAACCCAGAACCACCATTGTCTCTATACTGGGGAAGGAAACAGCACGTATTTTGTGAGTATTGTGCATTTTCAATGGAGTGCACAAGTACATGTCCCAGAATCCTTTGTGTTGTTTTGAAATCTTTTCTGGCTCAGCTGCAGCCCCTAATTAGCTGATAATTAATTAAGTATGAAGCTCAACAGAGTTATACAGTCCAGATGAATGTGCTTTCATGCAACCCAGGAAATCATCTTATTTCTATTGTAGCTGAAATGAAGCTGAGAGATCTGGTTTCTTTGTATTTTGTTCTTCTATTTCTTCATTAAGTACAAAAATATCCTTCTGTGCCAGTTTTACCTGACATTTGTCTGCATCTAAATAGTAATAAAAGCGACGGTGCGTACACTGCTGTACTGATTTAACTGCAATGCAATACAGTCCAGTCAAAGGATATATATGAACTGAATCAAAAATAAGATGATTTTGACATACAATACACAACAAATGGAACAAGGTTTTATCAGCAGAGTTACCATTTGGAAACAAAACGTTAAGCAACACCCATAATCAGTAATGCTAAAAGAATATGACTGCAGACACCAAGTGCTATAAGACCAAGACCCAGGTGCAACTGACTTACATCATTGCTATAGAGAAAATAATAAAACAGCAGAAAACCATGTAGAACAGTTACACTAGAGTAATCTGAAGGGCTTCAATGGGCCTACAAAGTACTACATGTAGTCTGCCACAAACAAACCCATTTCATCACTGTCTAACCAATATGGACAGCATCTGGTCGTAGTCTTCAGAAGGCAGAGTTTAGACCACACTTCACTTTTAATGGCATCCCTACTGATTTAAATGGAACAGCTTGATTTAAATCCCAGTATGTCAAAAAGGATCACCAGGGGCCTCATGCATAAACAGTGCGTACGCACAGAAATGTTGCGCAAGAACATCTCCACATTCAAATCGCGATGTGTAAAAACCTACACTTGGTGTAAAACCATGCACTTTTCCACTGTACCTCATACCTTGTCATACGCAAGTTCTCCACTCGGTTTTGCAGACTGGCAGCACCCAGCGTCAAAGCGGTGCTACTGTTCCTGTGTGGTTACTCTTTATTTCTTAGAACCACATTTCTGAAGCAGCTTTATAAATACACTGAAACTAACCGCATATTGTTTATTAGTGTAATGCATCTGATTGTAGATTACTTGTAACAATATAATGGCCCAGGGAATAGCCATAGTATTCCAAATACCATAACTGTTTTAACGTTGTTACTCTCACTGGACCATCTTCTTCTTTCAGCTGTGCCTTTTAAGGGTTGCCACAGCAGATCATCTTTTTCCATATTACTCTCACTGCACCACTCGGAGCATTTAAATCACTGTATCGGAGTGGGGAATCACAGCAGCAGCTGTTCGGAAAGAGAATTATCGGTATACAGCATCAGGCACACACTGCCAAAGCCACAGCAAAATGTTTCAAAGCCTTTCGTGTACGGACTTCGCTGCTCAGAAACAGCTTCATCCCAAGAACTAGAAATGCACTCAATCAATTGCTTCTTGTAGAACTGTTTGTACTTATAAGTACAATCACCTCACTGTAAACTTGCACTACAGTTATATTACACAACCTGCGCCACTTTATAAAGCGCGTATTTACATATGATGACGATATAATTTTTAAGATGAAATGCAGCAAAATATGTCGATTATATTATACAGATAAAACTTTAACTTCATTTAAATAATCTGTATTGCTAATAAACAAACATGTGAGGATACAGTGCGGCAGCGCTAGCAAGTTCACGTATTGTTCCTGCCTTGTGCGCTGTAGATTTGCTGAGGCTGGCGCGACCCTGAAGGACAGATGGATAGAATAATTAAACACATACAATGAAGATATTTCAATGTTTCTTAAAAGTTTTGAAGAATCGTCGTCGTAAGTTTACAGATGGCTTAATGTCTATTACAGAGCTGTTTGCGTGGCGATTGGGTATTTGGGGAAAGAAAAGTAAGGACAGGAATTGGAGGTTAGTACGTTTGAAAGAGACAGTACTACTACAATAAATTATTTCATCGAAGATCGCGCATGGCGCAGCAGCATCTTGTGTGAGACAGGAACAATCACTGCGCCATCGTGTTCTCATGTTTAATAACATGCTTTCATTCCAATCATCATTAAAAATTATATCACATATATATCTCAGTATTTTAGTTATTCAGAGAGCTGTAATATCATGAATGTAATGGATTCTGTGTCCTGTCGGAGAAAGAGAAAGAACAGAAGCACATAGTGATTCACACACACAGAGCACATTGAAGATCAAATACAAAACAAAGCATTTAACGTACTACTTTAGTTACAATGGGATTTGAGAAACTAGTAAATTAAATGAATTTAAGATGAAGTTTATGATGTTCTACTTTAATGACAAAATAAATTACATGATTAAAGTGGAAATTGAGATTAAAGTTGATGTTTCGTGCTTTTTTTCCCCACTGTGAGGCTATTTTTTTTTGTCTATACCCTAATAAGCTCAGACGGTGGGCTACAACTCACCTTTTCACGGCGGCTTTGATATGAGACTTCTTTTTTATTTTGTTACTGTGTGACTTTGTGAACTTGAGCTTTCGAGTTTTTCCGACACGCTATGTCACTCGATCAACTTCCTTTTGTTGATTATTCCGCTGTTTAAATCAACAAATAGTATGTTTTTCCTTTGTCTCCACTCGGTATTTGCTGAAATTCTTATATTTCCCCCAATTCTTATATTTCCCCCGTGCTTTTCCCATTGTCTTTTCACAGAACACTGATCTTAAGGGCTATTAATATTGATTTGCATATTCAAAGAGGCGTAATTCTGGGAGGAATTGGGGCGGGACAGGGCACACGTGCACGAGCATTACTTTTCACACTGACCGGGATTTATGAAGTGGAAGAATGCGTAAGTTGGAGTATGCACTGATCCCTGCATCTGAATTTTTCTGTGCGTAAGCACATTTTGGCTTTTGTGCTTACGTCATGTTATAGTGCGAATTCTACGCATGCCGTTATGCATGAGGCCCCAGAACCTCTAATTCTTTAGACTTCTGAAGAAAGTTATGATTTTTTTTTTTTTATCTGTTCTCACGAGTTTCTTGAGATGCATAATGGTCACGTATGTTACCTGCTGAGCTCACTGCAGAGGATGGCCAAGGTGACTAAGAATATGACTGGCACCTGGCTACCTTCTAACAAACAGGATTCATCCTGTACAGTTGTTTTTCTAACTCCTGCTTTTTGGCAAATGGTACAGGACCCTTGGCACTCACACCAGCAGAGTCAATAACAGTTCAGATACATATATCATAAGGTTGCTTACAGTCAATTATATGAAGAAATACTGTAACATAACAGTGTATACAGAATATGCAAATACATTGTATGTAATTTGTATATTGACCTACTATAGGTTGCCCAGGAGAGGGGGTAGATGGCTAGTTGTTTGTGGTCTCCAAGACTGTGACTGTGTCCAATGTGTTCTTGACTTTATCTTTTACAATTTTTATCTCCTCTGCTTTCAACTAGCTATAGTTAATCAGTTAATCAATAGACATGTAGTGTTGCTTTCCATTTTCCATAATCAGTTTAAACTTTGTTCTATGTTTGTCTTAATAAATTTATATTTACATGTGGACTAGTTCTGTATTTAATAATTAGTATAATCTATACTTGTATTTTAACTGAGACATTTTCACAGCACTCTGTGCACGCACTAAATGAAGAGTGCTACACAAAAAAAAAAGAATTGGTTATACAGCACACATTGCAGACTACATATACTTTTTACTTATTTACACATTAGTTCAGTTTATTTTTGTTAGCTGTTCTGAGGAGACCTGCAAGTCTAAATTTCATCATAATGTGCACACAAGGCAATAATCTTTACCTTGTGTTCACTACGCCCATGTGTGTCACTCAAAAGTTTTACGGTATAAAAACATGCAAATAGTGAAAAATGCTCTCTGTTTGAAAGCTGTAAATATTTCTCACACTGCAGCTAACATACATGAGCTACTGATTCACTAATGATAAGGCAAGGGAAAAATATATACTGTATGTTCTACCATTTGTTTTTATTAGACATTAAAAACACAAACTAAAATGTAACAGTCATTTAGTTTGTAATGCTTGCTTACCCAAAAATGCAAGAACAACATTTAAATGAAAATTAAAACTTTGCAGGAATCAATAAATCCTACAGTAAGACTGATAGTCTCTTTTGTTTTCAAGCTGAAAGCAAGAAACAAGATTTTTAGTAAAATCTAACTTGTATTGCATCCAAGTTCCTGAAATATTAAAAAAAAAACTCGAACAGGACCGTTTAAAAACAATGTAATATTCAAGCTGACAATACCAAGTGGCTTGGTAACATATTCTGGGCTAGCAGATTCCAAAAATTGCCAAAAAGAAATAATGTAGCTGCAGTATTGCCAATTGCCCATATACAGAACAGAACTTAATGTGTTTATTCACTTTATTTAGGCAGGCAATGCAATGTCGTGGCTAATACTTTAAAAGAAAAGATTGTCAGTTCAATTTATGCTTCCAACTCACTTTGTGACACAGAGCAAGTCACTTAACTTGCTTTTACTCTTATTGTTAAAGAAAAAAAACACAACATAAGCAATTGTACTATAATACAAGCTTGTAAATTGCATCTGGGTTCATTTAATACTTTTTGAGTTAGCAGAATCTATAAGGGCTTTAAGTCTCTTACAGTGATTATGACATAAAACACTTTGTAAAACTATTACTGCAATATTACATCTAATGTGCATAGATAAATGTGGCAGATGATCACAATCAACGTGTGACAAAGATGAGTTTTAGTTTTTATATAGACCACATCATGAGTAATCATTACAGACATACAACTATTACATCAACAACTATGTAAACATTAATTTAATGAAAATATCAAAAAGAAAAATAGGAATTTAATCCAATTTTTAGCAGTACATCATTGTCTAATTGTATAATTCAATAAATAGTTTTTACTAACTGATATAATGAAGAGGTTAACATGCAAAAAAACAAAACGCGAACATGAGTCCTACCTATAAAATTTATAGATGATTTATTGGGGGTAAAAGGAGATATGGTGGTAAAGGGGAGTGAATGATTTTACTACAATCAACTAATTGATCAATTATCCCTTTTTTGTAAATAACTAATTACAAACAATCAATCGGCCAACATGCCATCATCATAAACGTGCCAGACATGACATAATGTAATACAAATGTACCGGTGCTGTTAAATCAATCAATCAATCAACCTTTATTTATATAGCACATATTCATACAAAAAAATGTAGCTCAAAGTGCTTTACAATATGAAGAATAGTAAAATAGTAGACACAATAAAAAATAAACATATGTCAACATTAATTAACATAGAATAAGTAAGGTCCGATGGCCAGGGTGGACAGAAAAAACAAAAAAAAAACCTCCAAAGCTGGAGAAAAAAAATAAAATCTGTAGGGGTTCCAGACCAAGAGACCGCCCAGTCCCCTCTGGGCAATCTACCTAACATTAGTCAAACAGTCCTCTTTGTATTTAGGGTTTTCATGGAAGGACCTGATGATGATGGTCACGTAGACTTCTGGCTTTCAGTCCATCAATGTTGGTGCATCATGATGCTTTGAGTAGGTGGTGGTGGCGCAGGATGCCACCACAAAGAAACCGGAAAAAGAAACAGAAGAGAGAGTTGGGGTCAGTACGGATTTTGGAGCCACCATGAATAGTTATTATGAAGAATTGAACATACAGAGTATCAGTATTAAGTTAAAGTGAAGTTATAAAAAGGCCATGTTAAAGTAATGTGTTTTCAGCAGTGTTTTAAACTGCTCCACTGTATCAGCCTGGCGAATTCCTACTGGCAGGCTATTCCAGATTTTCGGTGCATAACAGCAGAAGGCCGCCTCACCACTTCTTTTAAGTTTAGCTTTTGGAATTATAAGGAGACACTCATTTGAAGATCTAAGGTTACGATTTGGAATATAACGTGTCAGGCATTCCAATATATAAGATGGAGTGAGATTATTTAAGGCTTTATAAACCATAAGCAGTATTTTAAAGTCAATCCTGAATGACACAGGTAACCAGTGTAGTGACATCAAAACTGGAGAAATGTGTTCGGATTTTCTTTTCCCAGTTAGGATTCTAGCAGCTGCATTCTGCACTCGTTGCAAATGATTTATGTCTTTTTTGGGTGGTCCTGAGAGGAGTGCGTTACAGTAATCTAGTCTACTGAAAGCTGTTAAAAACAATACAGCCATGTCCTTGTTAAGAAAAGTGCAAAATGGCAAAGCCAAAAGAAAATAGGAATGCAATATTAAGTTATAATAATGCTCCAAACAACATTAAAAATACAAAACCCATAAAAATAAATCTATTGTTTCCCAAAACCCTATTATCACAATATCTTCCCCTAAGAATCAACAGTTGTTGGCCAGAAGGTCAAATGTCCATCATCCCTTCATCTCTAGTTTAACTGTGACTTGATTGCTTCACTGTTTTCTGAATTACATTTAGTCAGTTGAGTTGAGAGAAAACAAAACAAGCTCATGAAAACAAAAGAATGATTAAGATAATCCACAAATTAAAATAAAAAAAATGGCTGTATACAAAAAGTTCCATTTGGAGGACTAAACTACCTTCTCTGCATTCAGTGAGGCATAAAATCCTTATTCTAATAATATAACAGGCCAATGTTTACAGTATTATAACTTGATAAACTCACTAAATAAAGTCTACAAAAAATATTTCTAGAAGCTACTATGGTATGTTCCAACATAAGATTAATATAACTAACCTATGCTAAATAAATATTGTTCTCTCTCTATTAAAAACAGCAGATCATAAAGAAGTTGTTATAAGAATATTTGCCAAATACTCTGTTACTACCAAAGAATACAAGATGTATCCTCATTAAGACAGGTAAAATCCCATCCAATGCTTTGTCTGTCCTTGTCTCCAAAACACACACATCCTTGTCACCTCAGTTTCCCCAATTGTATCCTACTTTTCAGTAAACATTTTTGGACCACAAAGTTAAGTTGGCCAAGCCCAAATTTCTAAGGCAGATATGATCAACTCATTGTTTTTAACTTGTAATATTTGTTTGATACTGCATGCAGGAAGACCACTGCAAAGAGAATTGCATTAATTAAGAGATAGACAAAAACAGCAAAGGTCCAGAATAAAAAAAGAAAAATGTGACTAAAAAACAGCATAGTACAAATGGTATGAAAAATGCATCATTCGTTTATAGGAAACTTGAGTATTCATGTACTTCTGAGACTCATACATATACATATATATATATAAAAAATAAAATAATAAATAATTAGATCACTGCTGGTGGTCACCTCTCTACATGCTAACTAGGGATTATATGGCATGATCCTACACCATATAAATAAAATCAAAAGAGCCCCCCAGAGTCTGCTGCCGAGATAACCAAGCAGTTGCTTTCTTTGCTTATTATTTGGACTCTACACTAGATCAAAATGATGTGTCTATTGCCTTCTGAGTAACCACACCGTGTCCCCCACTCCAGTGAAATCAATGTGTCCTTCTGGATACTTCCATCTATATATAATGCTCAAAAATTAAGGGAACGCTTAATCATCATAGTCTAACTCCAAGTCAAATAAGTTTCAGGAATATCAATTTGTCCAGTTAGGAAGCATATATGAATATCCATACATGTTGTAGCAGGAAGGTTTAGTGTGTCTCAAAGTACATTTTCAAGAGCATGGAGGAGATACCAGGCAACAGGCCATTACACAAGGAGAGCTGGACAGCGCCATAGAAGGGCATCAACCCAGCAGCAGGTCCGGTATCTGTTCCTTTGTGCGAGGAGGAACATGAGGAGCACTACCAGAGCCCTACAAAATTACCTTCAACTAGCTAGTGGTATGCATGTTCCTGGCCAAACTGTCAGAAACATATTCCATGAGGATGGCATGAGGACCAAACATTCTCTTGTGGGACATCCAGTGGGAAAGCCCATCACTTTGCAGCTCAACTGGCATTCACAACAAAATACTACAATCAGCAGCTTCGCCATTAGCACCCTGTTCTGTTCACAGATGAGAACAGGTTCACACTCAGCACTGAAAGACATGAGTCTGGAAACACAATGGTGTACGTTATGCAACCTGCAACATCATCCAGCAAAACCAGTTTGGCAGTGGGTCAGTAATAGTCTGGGAAGGCATATCCTTTAAGAGTCATACAGACCTCCATGTGCTATGAAATGATCCCCAAACTGATGCAAGGTACTCAGATGAAATCCTCAGATGCACTGTCAAACCTTAAACTGGTACAATGTCCCTGGCTTCCTCCTGGTTCAGGACAATTCCCAGTCTTACATGGCCTCAGTGTATAGGCAGTTACTGGATGAAGAAAGCATTGATGCCATTTACTGGACTGCATGTTCACCAGACCTGAATCCAACCGAGAACCTCTGGTAGGTTATGTATTAGTGCATCAGATGTCGACAAGTAGCACCACAGGCTCTCCAGGAACTGGTGCCCTAATCAAGGTCTGGGAGGAGATTCCCCCAGGGCACCATCCATTGTCTCATCAGGAGCAATCCCAAACATTGTCGGGAGTGCATACAAGCACATGGGGGCCATACACACGACTGAGCCACATTACGAGGTGCCGTGATAAAATTCACACAAGTTGGATCAGCCTGTGATTTCAATTTTCCACTTTGATTTTCTGTATGATATTGAATGCAGCCCTCAATGGGTGGGTGACTTTGGTTTCCAAAGGCAGCCGTTACATCATTTTGTTCTCAATGAATTACACAGAATTACTCAGTAAAGATTTGCCCACTTAATTATTTTGTTTGTGGAGATCCAATGTGTGATATAAGTGTTCCCTTCATGTTTATGAATAGTGTATATAAACATATACATATACAAGCACACACACACACAGCCTTTTTTGAAATCATCTTAACTCATTTCACTTTTCTAATTCTCTTCACTAATTCCCAATGCATTACAAAAATTAATGTACAGTGGGTTCATGTATCAAATCCATTATTAAGTAAACCCTTTCATGATATGCAACACTGATATGAAAAACAACACTGTTAAGGGAACAAAAGAGAGAGAAAAGGGTGATTTTCATTTGCCCACTGATGAGATTTAAAAAGAGACATATGCTTGCCTCCAGTGCTTAGTGATATGATGCTGTGGTTTTATCCCTCATAATACTTCTCCAAGTCGAAGTGGATTACCCAGTTTAAAAAGGTCTTATCCTACCACAGATGCTTTGCCTCCAATGAAGCTATTAGTCACGTTCTGTAGTAATCAAATCCTTTTCCCAGTTCTTGAGCTAATCACCTGTAGGTCTCTAGTAAAATGCTGCCAATATCCAAAGTGACACTTGCCCTCCTATATCCTGGTAGACATTTCACTGACAGACACTGTGCATCAGTTTTTACATGTTGATTTCACAGAGCCTTCTTGTTTTATGAAACTATATTACTCACTGAAAACAGTCCATATTCATGGTTACTAAGATATGGAGCCTATACCATTTTTGCACATGAAGAAGGGCCCAGTTATAGACTAAGTGCCAGTCTATCACAAAGCACACTTATGCACACTATCACACTCCCTCTTACAGATGCAAGTAATAAAATCATAATTCTGACATAGCAAAGAGTTGAGTTAATGGAAAAAAACATGAATATTTGATAAAAAATCATTAAAAAGGACTCATGTCTGTTTTTTTAATGCCTAAAATAGCTAATTTTTATTTGTATTAATTTTATAAACAAATGTTGATTTACTATAGGTGCCTAATGATTTACCTTTTGGTCATCATACATAGAGATCAGAAAAAAACAGAAATTAATACCTCTTTAGACATTCTGACACTGATCATTAAGTCTGATTAAATACACTTGACTGGCACAGGAGACGGGAAGAGCTTCAGCAAATTATCTCTTAATGCAGATGACAAGGTGTTTTATACTTCCAATATATAGTCACCTATGCCACTAATGTAAAATTTTAAACAAGAATTTTATCATTTAAACTTTTGTCCAAATGAACATCAAGCCCAAAACTCTTCTAGCTCTCTTTCAGAGCATCCTAATACAGAGAGCTTTGAAGGAATATTCAGCACGCAAAATTAATTTTAACATTTTACTGTCTGAGATTCTAACCTAATATTTTTCCAGCTGAACTACAAAATGTGTACAAGATTCCAAATTAAAAGAAAATGTAAAATCTTAACAAATGCTAAAAAGGAAAAATCTAAACTGTATTCTGAACCTTTGTAAAAAGAAAGCTAACCATGCCCAGGTGGAATGAATAACTTTACCAGCTCTCCATATTTGTGATTGGTGTCCACCCATGTAGGAAAAGGTGGCTTACTTATTCCCAATCTATCTACAAAATGAATTAGGGATCTAGTGGTCTAAGAAAGGGTACAGGGCTCTAGACTAACTTTTTGCACTGGTTGCACTGGTGCGCCTAACTTTTTTTCTTAGGTGCACCAGCACAAAAGTTAGGTGCACCCAAATTTTCAACCGCATCACATTTAACACCACAGTTTTACAAGTTCACTTTATTTATTTATTTGTTTGTATTTTTTTTTTTAATCGCTGTCCATATAGGCAATATTGACTTGTAAATGATTAACTAACAATCTGGTCAATATAAAGTTCTTTATTTGAAGGCAAGCACAATTCTACAAGAAAGGTAACTTACTGAAAAAGTGTTGGTGCTTAAAGTGCTTTACTGAGCTGAAATTTAAACTTAAAAAATCTCAAGATAAATTAACTAAAAAGAAAATCTAAATTAAGTGTTTTAAGGGCTTCAAACTGAACATCTCATGGCTCAATGTCTTATGGACTATCCTCCATTGCAGTCACATGCCCGTCGGATGGCCAACTCCTGTAGTTTGGCCTTCTTGATCTTTGGCCTTGACTAAACCAGCTGGCCACACTCTCTCTAGCATCAAAATCTTCCAGACTTGGACATGAGCATGCTCGACCTCAATGTGTCCAATAAGTATATTCACCGGTCTTCCTCTCCGCAAGATACGACCGTACACAATGATGCATTCCTTTGTGGCGATATCTGTGTCTCCGTCGATCAGGAATGCCAAGTACGCACAGTTCGCAATTTGCACAGACATCTTATTTTTCAATGTATCTGTGATGAACCCTATAAATTGGCGCACGCGACATCATTGCTGTACGTCTGGTTTACGTTCAAGCCATTTTTCTTCATAAGAATTATTTTGGACTTGAATTTAGTGAAGGGAAGTTCTTCTTTTGCAATATTGTAGGCAACGTTAAACTTAATTATCATCTCGGCCTCGTCTGATGATCTGTTTGCTGCTGCCTGCCGCTGAAAGGCAGCGGGAGAGGGACACTTGAGCAGTGCATTTATCGCGGCATGTAATGTGTTTTATAGATGCATTGTGCTTTTTCAGCGTTTCAATTTTAAATGTATTAGAACCAGTCACAAATGCACTACTGCCGGCCATGGTCTTCCCACACTCTTTACAGTAAATACAGTGCATTATATTATCGGCTTTACTGTATGTTAGCCAGGGAAACTGGTCAAGCCACTCATTTCAAAATGTATACACTTTACCCCTTTTAATTTCAGTGGGCTCGGACTCGATCGTATGTGGCTCATTATCTAATGCCGTCTCCGGACCAGGGCTTGCTATAACTTGGGAGGTTGATGGCTCCATGTCAGAGCATTGGTTATGATTTTCGGACAGATCAGGCCCTAACTTAACATTCTTAACGAAAAAGCTGTCAATCGTTCTTTTCATCTTCTCTCATAATCCGCGGCTACATCCACTGTTTACCTGATGGGCTACTCGCCTCTCTCTGTCTGACTGCATCACATGCATTTTCAAACGTACACACACGTACAGGAATATCTGGACCACGGCCAATCGGGGGGGGGTTAGGGGAGCGGGCGGGATCCGCCCTTCACTATCTCTGATTGGTTTAGACCACAATATGGGCCTAATGTGTGTCTGTTGTTGAACAACAGGGAGACTTTAAGAGTCACGGAGTTTCGTTTTTTTTCCCCCTCGAACGGCTGGTCGCACCGGTGCAACCTTTGATTTTTTTTAGTCGCACCATTGAGAAATTAGGTCGCACTCTAGAGCCCTGGGGTACAAGACCACCTCAATGTCAATGAACATACACCAAAACAAACTACAGTAGACAAGAACAGGCTATTCAGCCGAACAAAGCTTGACAATCCTATCCATTTAATTCATCGAAAATAAGTTAAGTTATAAAAGTCCATAAAATTCTGCTGCCCAAGTTTACAACTGTATCTTCATGTTTTCACTGAATTCATTTTGAAGTCACTGTCACGATCCACTGGAATAATTCCCTCCATAATTTAAACACTTCAATCACATCACCTCTTAATCCTCCTTTGCTTAAACAGAAAAGCTCAGCTCGTTTAAACTATCCTCATGACTTATCCCCTGTAGACCTGGAGACTAAAACTGCACACAGTACTTCAGATGAAGACGGATCAGTATGTTATAAAGTGTGAGCAGAACCTCCTTGGACCTACAGTATACTCTACAAATCATGCTAAACAACCTAACATTCTATTTAATGGCTTCTAAACACTTCCATTTTTTCCCTACAAGGGTTTTTTTTGGGAGTTTTTCCTTTTCTTAGAGAGTCAAGGCTGGGGGAATGTCAAGAGGCAGAGCCTGTTAAAGCCCATTGCAGCACTTCTTGTGTGATTTTGGGCTACACAAAAATAAAAATTGTATTTTATTGTATCACTTGCAGACTTAACCAGCTGGTTACTTATATTCATGTCCAAATCATTACATCATTATCCATTCCTAATCATGCTCTTGACCATAAAGAGTTTGCACACCATCACTTGGAAGATACTGCCAAGATGTGGTAGGAAGTCTTGTGTAATAATGTAATTAAAGTGGGTTGAACACTAAGTGTATAATATTGCACATTAGCCAGATAACATCAAGCCTACTGTAACACACTGGTGACAGTATTGTGGTGTAGGGATGCCTCTCAGCAGCAGGGCCTTGCAATGTGCTTAGAGGAGTGATGGGAAGATCAGTGCTGCACAGTACAGACCAATTCTGGAGGAAAACCTAATCCCCTCTATCAGAAAGCTTATACTGTGGAGTTTTTATTTCTATAAGGCAATCCTCCACAGCAACAATGGATTGGCTAAAAATGAGGAAAACAAATGTCCTTGAGTGGTCTGACTTTAACCCCATTGAACATTTGTGACAAGGCCCAAAAACTGATGTTGATTTCTAATCCACAAATAAATAGGCATATCAAGAGTAATTCTGCAAAGAAGAATGTGCAAATCTAGCTGTATTATACTTGTGAAAAATGAATACTGTACAGACATATCCAAGCAGTAATACCTCTGAGAGGTGACTCAACCAAGCATTAAAGGATAGAAAAATATATAAAAAAATCATAGATATTTCAGGTTTTTTCTTGTTTGGTCAGAATTGCAAAAACATGTTTGAATTATAAATATAAATTTCAAAGCTGTCAAAATCATTAATGTGAAAATAAATCCTTCTTCAAGAAGTGGAACTCAGTTGTACTATTATTTATCAGTAATTCAGAACAACCACACATTAAAAAGGCAAGTTAACAGAAATGGCACTGACTTTCAGTTCTATTACGGGGCTAAAAATATTTCTAAAATAAAATATTGCAAGACGGCAATATTGCCAGGCCTATAATCAGCCTATCTTAAACTGCTGTTCCATTTTGTTAAGAGAAATGTTAGAACTGGGGTTCTGTAAATGTGGTGTGCTCTTCATTGACTGTGACTGACTGCTGTTTTAAAGAATGTCTTCAGTTAAAGCTAACATTTTTGCTTTTTTGATTGGTTTTTTCTTTAATAACTTTTTTTTTTTTTAAATAAGAAAGTGATTACTCTGGAGAATTGGAAATTAATAAAAAATAATGGCAATTCTGTTTATTTTTATGTAGAATGCTTTCTCAGGTAGTATCACCCCTTTTAAAATTTGCTTTCAATTTCATATTTTTGTGACTCTTCACCCCCTTAAATGAACAAAGCTACATGAGAACTGTAGAAGCCTATCAATTTTCAGAAAGTCATATTTTGTGTACATAATGCTGCAGAAGTTGTTCATAAGTCATTGTCACTGAAGACATAGCAGTTTCTCCTTTTCCTCTTTCTCTTTCTAGAGAAAAGAAAAAATGAGAGAGAGTTCAGTCAGGGATGTTCTGTTATATACTGCCCTTCAACTACATAGCTGTGCATACAGAATGCTTCGGATGTCATTCACATAAAGTAAAGGAAAAAGAAACAACTTTGTGAGCGATACCTCCCCTTTTCCAGTTCCTCACTAATCAACAACATTTATTTATATATCACATTTTCATACACAAAAAAGCTCAAAGTGCTTTACATCATGAAGAATAGAAAAATAGAAGACACAGTAAGAAAATAAAATAAGTCAATATTAATTAACGTAGAATAAGAGTAAGGACTGATGGCCAGGGAGGACAGAAAAAAAAAACAAAAACAAAAAACTCCAGACGGCTGGAAAAAAAAAATCTGCAGGGATTCCAGACCATGAGAGTACCCAGTCCCCTCTGGGCATTCTACCTCACATAAATGAAACAGTCCTCTTTGTATTTAGGGAAACTCTTGGAAGGACTTGATGATGATGGTCATGTAGATTACTGGCTTTTAGTCCAACAATGTTGTAGCATCATGATCGAAAAGGATGTATGACTGACCTAGAAGAAATGAGCTATGATTTTATTTAACCTATATATTATAAAGAATTTCAGTGATATCTGCCAGGTGCATATCGCTTTTTTTAAATCTGCATGTAGGAAAGCTAATACATTGTTTGAGGAATTACAGTCTACAAGCAATGAAAATATGCATTAGCTATGGATAAATTTAAGTAGGACTGCCAAAAACATAACTACAGGTATGTAATTAAAAATTCTGGTTATTTCATTAGATACTAGTATAATGTATATGTTTAAACTTTTCAGACTAAAGTGTGTTTTTTAATAAATGAATTAAGGATTAATTTCTGTACTGTGACAATACATTATCTCATTTTATGAATATGTTATCACAGTATCCTTCTTCCACATTTATAATCAAATAACTAACACTCAGCCGGTATCAATTATATTAAGTCCAGGATGAAAGCAATTATTTAGAAGTTTAGCAAAGAAGTCACATAGGTTGTATAAGCAACACAACATAAGGAAACAAAGAATTGAATTTTATTGTCTAAACATTACATATGCTATTTAAATTGATTAAACTGCAGCTTCTTTTTCATGCCATCACCTAAAAAAACACAGTACAAAGCACAAAGTTTAAAACATGCAGTTAGCCTCACCTCACTTTGAGGGTGACAGGATACCCCTCAACCACCTTACAAAGGCCACTCCATAAAATGAACCCAATTAGTTATATATGATAAGCACTGTGGGATCACAAAGAGCACCGCCCTTCACCATTACAGGCATACTTAAACATCTTATTTAATAAGAAGTCACAGGCATACTTAATGCACAATTTTATAAAGTTAAACCAACATCATCTCACCTATCTAGTCTGCTATTCAGTTGTCAGCATTGTCATTTATCACTTTTTGCACAAAACCTAAAAGATATGACCTGCACCAAAGTGCTTTGCAAATTTTTTTATAAATTCTTCTGTCAGCTTTTGACAATAGCTGTAATAGTTATATGATAGTGCTGTTTA
Organism: Polypterus senegalus; assembly: GCF_016835505.1. Classification (NCBI taxonomy): domain Eukaryota; kingdom Metazoa; phylum Chordata; class Cladistia; order Polypteriformes; family Polypteridae; genus Polypterus; species Polypterus senegalus. The sequence goes on from NC_053165.1 coordinate 74,971,894, forward strand.
AATAAATAGATGTACCAACTGTACCTTTTCATCTAAGTTAATCTAAGTTAGAAAGAGAAAATAATCAATTTTAAATGCCAATATTGGTCAAAAACACTGCATTTAAACGTTTTTCACAAACCATATGGCACTGTGTAATACTGAATGGTTTACTCTTCCCTAATCTTAGACATTTCTGTACTAATGCACTAGTGCAAAATAAATATATAAAAACCTGATTTCCTAAAGGTGACAGCACCAATGAATTGAATGCTAATAATCACACCAACCTTGTAGAGTTTTTTTCAGGCACCAAATTTAAGAGATGGACTGAAATAGCTGATGATGAATTCTCACTTTCATTCACATTGAAACACACTTACTGTAGAACATTCATTTAGCATAATATGCAACAATTTTTCTTTTTCTAATAGAAATGAAATGGGTCTCACATTTTAGATTTGCACTTGAGTATAAACTTTAAGATTCAGTTTACCCCCCCTCCCTTATTTATTGTTGCTGCTGTACTGTCAGCCCCTATAGCAGGTGAAGCAGCAGCGGAAATAATTATTCTGTCATTAGCAGTCAAAAGGTTAAGTGAATCTCCCAAGCCCATATTTCAAAAGGACAATTGTGTGGCAAAAAGCAGTGTGCACTGATCTAATTGTTGGACATCAAATAAGCCATTATTAGAGACAAGCTGTGGCCCATTGTCCATCTTGATGCACATTGTAAAACAGGAGAGCCCTGGAGGCAAATGACAGGACAGTAATAGTCTGTCTGTGCCTGTGAGGGAAGTCAATTAAGGCTGCGATCTTCTGAAAAACAGCCATTAGGAGAGGCTGCATTAGCAAACGCACTTGCTATGGATCAACACTTTAAAACTTAAGAACTAATTGACCCGGGATCCTGACATTAAGGCCACTCTTGCCTTTTCCACAGACAATTATAGTTCTACATTTTTTTTTTTTTTTTCCAATTATTTCATTTGACCCTGATCTCAAATTGACTCTGTGGGTTTGTTTTCTTTTTCTGTTTGGAGAGATAAGTGCTGCTGAGAAATGCATTTATTACTCTTGTTCTGTAAAAGCTTGACCAGACCAGTGAAAAACAATTTCTGAACAGTTTTCTTTCTGTGATTTTTAAAAGCCACACTGCAAACTTACTCTTAGCATTCGTATTAATCTTCCATTCTTGCAAAGTCTTGCATCAGTACAGATCTTGTCAGGACCTCATGATGATTCTAGGCTCCATTGTTTTTCGGCAAATGGATAAAACATAAAGAGCCTGAGCACGTTATCACCTGCAAATGTACTATTGCTTAGTTGCTTTCTCTGTCTGCTGTGATTAATCAGACAGTGAAAAAGTAAACAGCCCAAATTGCTACAGTACATCATGTTTTAATAAATACCTGAGTCTTGTCTGGCTGACTGGGACTTTTTTGAATGGGGGAGAGATTTTAAATTCTATTGTAAATGAAATAATATTTACGTTCAGCCCCAAGATAAAGCTGACAGATTTGGGAGGGTGGGAAAAAGTACTGAAACATAATAGATGCTGTTCAAGTCACTGGGGAATAGGTGCCCTGCAACCGTTAGAAGGATACATAAAACATTTAAAAATGTCTGAAAAAATTCATGTCTCCATTCACCATTAGTTCATTTCTTGCATTCTCTGCAGTGTCATGGTAACTGTAATAATGCATTCCTTTTTTTTTTAAATAAGCAAGTTGTGTTCTTTTTTTGTTATTTAAGACATTAAACGTGTGACTACATTTATATTAATGTATTCATATATGCATATATTAAAATAAATATATTTATATAGACACATCATACACAAATGGACAGCACTTTCATATCTTTTGCAAAATTAACAGCAGCAAGATAAGGTGTACTTAAGTTTCTCTTAAGACACTATAGGTGCATACTTTTGAAACACTGCTGAACTGCCCATTCACAAGTTTCCAGTAAAATTATTGTAATAACTTAAGTAAAGCATTTAAGTATATATTAACATAGACAATCAATTCAAACTCAACAAATTACTTGTATAAAAGATGCCAATATTTAATAAATGCAGATGAATTCACACATACAAATTTTCGCTAATGAATTTAAATATTGCTGATTTTTTCCAATTAGCCGGTTATAAATGTTAAAATGGTCCTAGAACCATTCACTCAAACAGAATGAATGAATTTGATTCATATCAGACATGGAAATAGATTAAGCAGCATCCTCTTAGGCAGAACTCAACCCTGCTAATTGTAACATCTACTTTTGCACAGACCCACATTTAGACATTGTGAACGTATAATTACCAATAATTACCAATTTACCTGACATGCACATATTTGGGAATTTTAAGTGAAACCCAGCCTACCTGGAGGAAATCTCATATAGATACAAAAAGCATATGCAAACTGTAGTTTAGTACAAACACAGTATATGCAGAGAATATGAGCAATAGGAGTGAGAGTGGGAAAGCTCCGTAAACACAGGGCAGACACCTTCTCCAATAAAAATGTGCAGTGTGCACAGTCAGAGCAGGAGTGTCGCCTCACATGCACCACCTCAGTTGATCCATGGTGTCTCAATACCAGCCGGACTATTCCATATGAAGTCCCAGGGTTTTACTGATGTATATCAGTACTAATCTCTCCCTGAAATTCAATCTAAGGTAAAAGATTGTCAGACTTTCTGTTACCATGGGGACATGTCTCTCTATACCTCTGTATTTCATTACTGCGTCAAGTTCACTGTGTCAAATCATGGCTTCAACTTCACTACACGCTATTTAGGCTTTTCAGACTAGAAAGCAATTTGCTGTAAAAAGTATTCACTGAATGAGGAAAAAACCACAAAGATGCTGAAACTGAAGCAAAAAGCAATCTCGTGAAAGGGTGTGTGTTGTATAGTTACTTAACTGTTTGCACACACATTAAAAATATATGACTGCAGCAAAAACAGAAAAACTAAACCAAAAAATATGAAAATAACTGGATAGACTACACCAAAACTATAGTTAAAAAGTAGAAACATAAATATTATATCTTAAAAGGTACACACCACCAATTACTTTTTCACACAGGGCCATGTAGGTTTGGATTTTTTTTTCTCCCTAATTAATAAAAGCCATCATCTAAAAACTGCATTTTGTGTTTACTTGTGTTATATTTGTGTGTGTGTGTATATATATATATATATATATATATACACTAGCAGAATACCCGCGCTTCGCAGCGGAGAAGTAGTGTGTTAAAGAAGGTACGAAAAGAAAAGAAAAATTTTTAAAATAACGTAATATGATTGTTAATGTAATTGTTTTGTCATTGATATGAGTGTTGTTCTCATATCTATATATATCTATATCTATATATCTATATCTATATCTATATCTCTATATCTCTATATCTATATATATATATATATATATATATCTATATCTATCTATCTATATATATCTGTATCTATATATATCTATATCTATATATATATCTATATCTATATCTCTATATCTATATCTATATCTATATCTATATCTATATACTCGCGCTTGGCAGCGGAGAAGTAGTGTGTTAAAGAAGGAAAGAGAAAGAAAAGGAAACATTTTGAAAATAACGTAACATGATTGTCAAAGTAATTGTTTTGTGTAGTTGGCGGCAGCGTCACGAAGTTGTTTTCGGTAGCTGCATCAGAAAATGTACCACAACGTCTGACACGCCTCCTTTTTACTGTTTTCTCAAAGCTTGGATTGCTGCTGTCATATATACACACACACACACACACACACACACACACACACATATATATATATATATATATATACACACATATATATACACATACATATCTTCATATCTACATATCTATATATACATATACACATATATATATACATACCTATCTACATCATATATATACACACATACATACATATATATACACATATATATACACATATATATACTTGTGTGTATGTTTGTATGTGTCTATGTGTGTGTGTATAGCTTTGGTCACTGAGTGCAAGGGAAAAATAATAAAATATAGTCTATAAGTTATTAAACAGTAAAACATTAACGTTTTAAGAAGTACAGGTACATTGAGCCCTACTGGAGTGGTTGCGGGTAAACTACATTTTAAAGACTGTGTAACACAACAGGTAAGTAACTAACAGCAGCTAAAATGTATATGGATCATCTCTCGGTAGTAGATCCCTTTTGAAAGGCGCTACACGACGGCTGTGGTATAGAAATTACATTTTCTATGTGAACGTTCAAATTTGTGCCTCTGGTAATGTGACTTACCGGCATTTAAAGAAAATTAGTTTTGTGTCCTCTGCACTGTTAAGAGAGAAAGGCTTTGGTTTGGGATAAAAGGTGTAAAGAAAGGAAAGTTGCCTTTTTCTTTTATATAGTATAGAGAGATGTGTTCGCTGACGTTATGATCGCCTTTTGGGGACAGTCGCGGTGGGTCTTGTGTAGACTGGTGAGACGTCCCTGCCATTAATCAGCTGTGATGGCACTGTCAGTCCTCCACTCGTGTGTGTGTCTTCATAATCCAAGGTGATGACCTCATAATCGTATACGTGCAAAAGAAAGTGTGAATCGCCTTAATGTTATTTTTCCGTGGTGTAGAAAAGGGGTCCCGTGTTTGCACTTGTCTGGGCTATAGCGCAGGGGGAGGATGAAAAAAAATTACAAGTGCTCACTTTGACTTAAGGCAGAAGCGCAGTCAGCGTCTCAAAGGCCGGCACAGCTATGCGCGCGCGCTGGCTGCTCGACTTTTGCTGGGCAGGAGAGGTCATTCATATATTATATATATAGCAAAATCCCGCGCCTCGCAGCGGAGAAGTAGTGTGTTAAAGAAGTAATGAAAAGAAAAGGAAACATTTTAATAATAACGTAACATGATTGACATTGTCATGAGTGTTGCTGTCATATATATGCCTGCCTAAATAAGTCACCCTCGCTTTGCTCTTACTTTATTTACCGTTCATTTAATCATGGCTATTGGCGGAAAAATTATAAAATGGAAGGAGGATGGCTTTACCAAAACAATTATTGATGGCGAATCGATTATTCATAAAGCTTGAATTGGTGATGTTTTTCTGTGTTAACCTCATATTTTTTCAGACTTCTTCTCAAACTAAGGTGGTGCGAGGGTAAAATGAATCGGGAAGCGCTCATCAATGTAATTGGTGTACCAGGAAATCATGCATTGACAAAATCTCCCCTTTGCTTGTAATGCAAAGTGTGATTAAATGCATTATTTTTAACGTTATGGAGCACATGCATCGAAGCTTCTCAGCTGTGCTTGTGCTAAGAAAAGGAAAGATTTTAAAATAACGTAACACGATTGTCAATGTGACCTTTTGTAAGTAGTGCCTGGAGGATTCAGTGTG